>NW_008355272.1:0-23620 GCF_000622305.1 Nannospalax galili
AGGTTAATGCTGTTGTAATGAAATGCTTCTTCTAATTAAAAAAAAAAGAATGTTTTTAAAACACAATGTAGAATAATATTGAACAAGAGAACAATATGCTATGTTAATGGCTATAAATAAAGAAAACCAAATCACCACACTTAATTGTACTTTTGTATATACATATATGCAACAACAGGGAGAAAGAGTATATGGGACATGTTAGAGGGGAGGGAGTGGGCTTGAATATGATCAAAACACTTTATCTGCATGTGTGCTGATAGCTTTAGTGTCAACTTGGTCTGAGGGAGCCTCAGTTGGGGAATTTCCTCTGTTGGACTGGCCTGTGACCATGTCTGAGGGGCATCTTCTTGAAGAGTGATGTGGGAGGGCCCAGCACACTGTGGGTGGTGCCACCCCTGGGCATGTGGGCCTGTGTTGCATAAGAAAGCAGGCTGAGCAGGGGCCAGGGGAGCAAGCCAGTAAGCAGCATTCCTCCATGGCCTATGCTCCACCTCCTGCCTCCAGGTTCCTGCCCTTAGTTCCTAAGTTGGGCTCCTGGATGAACTGTGACCTTTCCTCCCCAAGTTGGTAGTGGTCAGAATATTTTGTCAAAGCAATGAAGAACAGACTAGGACAGCATGTATGAAATTCTCAGCAAAGTATTTTTTTTTAAGTTGAACAAACAAACAAAACAAAACAACAACAACAACAAAAAAACAAAATAAAACCGCAAACAAGAACAAAAACAAAAAAGAAACAAACAAAAAAGTCCAGAGTCCAAAGTATCCTCTGAGACTTAAGGCAATCTCTTAATTTCAAGTCCCTATAAAAATCAAAGAGCAGGCCAAGTGTGGAGGCACACACCTTTAATCCCAGGACTCAGGAGGCAGAGACAGGCTGATCTCTGTGAGATTGAAGGCAGCCTTGTCTACCAGCTAATGAGTTCCATACCAGCTGGGGCTGCAGGGAGACCTAGTCTCAGAAAGACTAAAAATAAAATTAAAGAGAAAATTGCATACTTCCAACATGAAATGGAACAAAATGCACATTTGCATTCTAAAAGGGAGGAATGGAAGCATACTGAGGAAATACAGGATCAAGGCAAGAACAAAAACCAGTAGGACAAACACCAAAGCCTATAGATCCAGATTGAATGTCTTGAACTTCCTAAGGGCCTGGGTGACTCAGCTCCCCCAGCTTTGCTGCCTACAACATACCTATCTCTCTTGGGCTGGTTCTACTCACCATGCACAACTCTCCTTGGCGGATGCCTCACAGCTCCTGCAGATGCAACATCTTGGGGTCTCCATTGCTAACTTGGCTTCACATTCACATCTTCACACAATGGTCTCTCAGGGCTTCTTATCCTGTCAGGGCTTCTTGACATAGGAATCTTCTGCTGCCCATTGTCTGGCTTCAGCAGTTCCCTGACCCTATGGACGAAGGACCAATGACCTCTACATACTTGGGTCTTTCATGCCTCTAAAGTCAGCACCACATGAATGACACTGCCACATTTACCAGCAGCTTTTGTATGTTGTGATTTTCTAAGAGAAAATTCCTTAGGCCTTTTCCTTTCAAAAGTTAGAAGCTTACATGTGTGTGTTCTTGCCCCGAAGGGTACTCTGTCCAGCATTCGAGTGCAAATCTGAAATTTGAAAGTCTCTCCTCAATGTCTACAATCTCCTTAAAAATGGTAGCATCTCTCCCAGGACCCCCTTGGTTGCCACATTAAACTTCCTACCCTTCTTTCCCTCTTCAAACTGCGCATTTTGTATTTCTTTCTTCCTCATTTGATCTTTTTCATTGTATATCAACATAGTATTCTTCAGTAATAACCATACCAAAAAGTCAACATTAGACTGTAATTACTCCGTTACTTTAAAATTTTAGCCTCAGGCAAGTTCTTAGGCCTGGGGTAGGTAGCAGCCTCATTCCTTGGCAAAATATCCCAGTTTCTGTTTAAGTTCTTGCTTCCTTTAGAACTATGTCAATCTCATCACTACTTTCTTCCAGGATCCTAAAAGAATGACCTCTTATGTTTATAGCATTCAACCAACTTTCTTGTACAAATTCCCAACCAATATAAGCCAAGTTCTTCACAGCAACAACCTGCTCTCTGGTACCAACTTCTTTATTAGTTTCTTCTCATTTGAATTGATAAAAACACAGTGACCAAAGCAATTTATAGAAGGAAGAGTTTATTCAGCTTATCGTTCCAGAGGGATAAGAGCCTGTCATAGTGGAGAGGCATGGGGGTTGGCAGCCAGAGGAAAAAGCTGAGCACTCACATCTTTAAGCATTTGCAGAAGGCAGAGAAACAAACTGGAAGTATGCAAGGCCAAATACTCCCAAAGGCAGCAGCCACTACTGATATGCTTCCTCCAGCAAGGCCTCACCCCCTAAACCTCCACAAACACTGCCTCCACCTTGGGCCAAGTATCTACATACTTGGAGCTGATGGAAGGCATTCCCTATTAAGGATAACTGTACTCAGTCATTTGAATGGATTATGTAATTCTGTGTTCTTATTGTTACAATCCAAGGAGTTAAAATCATAAGTACTGAAGTATTGATTTTAGTTTAAGAGCATATGAAAATATGTAAGGGAATACTTTAGATTTTGGAGATAAGAATGATTTAAAAGGGTATATGGTTACTAACTGTGTTTGTGTGTATGTGTGTGTGTGAGGAAATTAAGTACATTTGATAAAAAGATGTGTTTTTTTTGAAAGATGGATTATATAAACTGTAAATATTTCTTTTGGCTTTTTCTCATCTGAAAATTTGGGAAGTCTAAAATAGTGAACTACCAAGCATGGTGCTAGTCTTCAGAAACCTGACTTTCCCACTTTCTGGAGAATGTTTGGATAAGACATAAAACTTCAGGTTTACTTACTTATGTGTGCTGGTGGTGGGGTGTATATACATGTAAGGGTGAGAAATTGATGTCTCCAATTGCTTCTCTACCTTAATGTTTGAAACAGAGTCTCCCATTGACCCTGGAGCTAACCAATAGTCTAGAGAAGCTGGCCTGTGAACCAGAGGGATTTCCTGCCTCTGCCTCCCCAGTGCTGTGTGACGTACCCTGTCCAGCTTTGTTTGGGTCCTGGTCTCCAAATCAGATTCACATCTTTGTGTGGCAAGCATTTTTCAGGTGAGACATTTCCTCGGTCCTAAACATTTAAGCTTTGTAAGTCTCAGTTTTCTTTTAGGAAGATAAGGGTTAATGTTACTAATATCTGCTTTCTAAATCATTATTTTATCCCAAGATACAAAGAAAATGTGGAAGAAAATTGAAAGCTTAGTGACCCTAAGGTTAGAATGAAACATTAAAAAAAAAGTACTTTGAATTCAAGTGTCAGAAGTAAAGACATTTTGTCAACATTAAACATATTGCCCAATCCTACCAGTTTGTCTATTTTTCTATTACTATTGTTAATGTTATGTAGACGTTTTTGTCAGCTACTTCATAAAGAAAACAGGTTTATTTTGACTCATGGTTCTAGAGTAACAGGTCTAAGGGCTGCAGTTGGCGATGGCCCCAGTTCTGGTAGTGTTATGAGACCCCGGAATACACAGCATGTAAGAAACAAGGAACACATGTGTGCACATGTCCATTCCTGGTTTCTATCATTCTTCTTATAAAGCCACCTGAATTTAATTATGTCTGACTTTACACATATTATCACTTTTCAAAGATCCTATATCTAAACACTGTGGTCAGATGAGTTTTCCACTCTTGACACCTTTAAATGGAGATGAAATGCCAGCACTCATGGCCTTGGAGAACATTCAAACCATGTTCAAACCTTCATAGTATCTCTTGATTTTCTTTGAATCTGCTTTCTGTCTCCTGTCCTCTCCCCTTTTTCCCAGCATGTATTTTTGGAAAATGCAAGTCCCCTTTCCCGAACATGTTTTCCATGTTCTGAATTTAACTATGCAGTGTTCTTTTATTGTGCTCTTCTTTCTTCTGTAAATGTCAAGTCTGGCTGGAAACTTTATCAGCTTAATCTTTGCTTCTTTTTTCTCACAAATGTTTGTTACTTTAAGAGTCACATATCATGTGACCTTTCTTTAAGATGTTAATATTTATCTGTGAGTTCAGTAGCTGTCAATGTAATCCATCTTTTTAAATCCACCTCTTTAAGTTGACCTACCAGTTTTAACCACCACTCATGATCACTGCTTACATTTACTATTAAATGAAAGTGCAGCAAAATGGTAATAGTCTATAATTTGCCTTTCCCTTATTAGCACTAAGATTTGTCCCTGAAGAATTTAGAGTCTTCTATAACAGAAATGGTAATAGTCTATAATTTGCCTTTCCTTTATGTCCCCGACCGCTTTCCATCTCGCCGGCAAGAACGACGTGGGAGGACAAGTCAGGATCCTTCTGCAGCAGTTTATTTGAAGACTGAAGACCAAAGACGCCGAGAAGTGGGAGAGCTGTTGCTTATATATGCCCCAAAGGTCCCATTTATGATGTATAAGAAGCGGATTGGTTGCTGGAGATCATAAGAAGCGGATTGGTTGCTGGAGATCACGCCACGGGAGGAGGCGGGGGAAAGCAGGCTCTTGTGCACGCCCCTTATGGGTGTGGCAGGATGTTTACTTTTAAGAAGGTCCGGATACCGGCGCCATCTTGTAATGGCGGCGGAGGCTGTGGCTCTCCACACCCTTATTAGCACTAAGATTTGTCCCTGAAGAATTTAGAGTCTTCTATAACAAAGTCACCCGAAACTTATCTGGTATAGAAAAGGAAGAACTAATCTTTCTGCTACCCTTGTTCATTTTTCACTTTGTGCCCTAGCAACTTCCTAAAGTGATTAGTGAGATTTATTTTTTGGTGTCATTATTAAATCGTGAGTTCTAGCATTTCATGGTTAGATTTCTTTTAGATTATCTAACTGTCCATTTTTGTGTGCTTGTGTATGTACATGGTGTATGCGTATGCATAAACATGCATGTGGGGAAACATGGAAGGCAAGGGTTGAAGATAGACAACATCTTAATTTTCAAAACAGGGTCTCTTATTGAACCTATAACTCACTGGTAGACTAGTCTGACTGACCAGAAGCCTGAGTATTCTTCTGTCTCTGCCCTTACTACTGGTATACACTTCCATGCTGTCTTTTGTATGGTTACTGGGGATCTGAACTTAGGTCTTCCTGTGTATGTTCTAAGCACCTTACTTACTAAGCCATCACCCAGACCCCTTTCATTCTTTGGACAGTGGCATATCTTTCACATTAATGTTTAGTCCTCTTCTAGTTTTCTTGCTTTCTGGTAAAGATAATAATTGTTTATTTTCATAGCTGCAGATACAGAATAAATAAGTTTATGAAAAGTTATTGGCTCCTTTGAATGGGAAATTCCATTTAGAGATAACTGTGTGCTGTGTAGCAATTTCCTCTGAGTTGAAGCATTCCATTCTAGAGGCAAGCTCTTTAAAGCTAAAGAAGTTTGAAGGTAAAAGATTCCCTCCTGGAAGGAGGGCCGTGAGATTCAGAAAGTACATGAACATAACATGTATAGAAAAGCAAAGATTTGTAAGATTCACAAGGCCCCTGCTTTTGGTTATAGAGGCAGTAAATGTTGCTGGGAGAGAGAAAGCAGAGCTGCCTCACTATCAAAACTACCTGATAGAGATTCTCAGATGTCTTGAGCTGCTTGCATGGCATCCAGAGAGTTCTATGGCTGCAGCTTGCCTTGGTTTTCACGCATGTTGGTGTGGACTTTTCTGTGATGTAGCTGCATTGGGGTATGTCCTTGACCCTGTAACTTCCTCTCACTCATAGTCCTGTGAGTAACTACAATGAACTCATTGGTTCACAACTTTGATGTAACTGTTACTATAGTGTGGCCTTGGATTGCTGTCTAGCATGAATAGATATTTTTGCCATATTTTCCCAGGAAAAGGTTTACAAACACTATTCTCAAACCGAAAGAACTTATATTACCATTGGAAAGTGTTATTACTTATAGATCACTTCATAGGGTAAACCTAGATTAAAAATAATTTTATTTTTAGAAGGAAAAAATACACCATAAACAAAATTATTTCCAATTCAAAGTTAAAGAGTATTAACTTATCAGATATTAGCTTTCTATATTTTTATGGCATTAAAGAGATACCTTGGAACCACATTAAAATAATAACCTAGTCCTATTGTTTTATTAGTATACAAGTAAATGCATATACATGTTAACCACTACATTATTGATAACAATTATTTTGTTGTTTGTTCTTTTTGAAACAGTGTCTCTCTGCAGTCACAGGTGGCCTGGATTCACTATGGAGACCAGGCTGGCATCAAAATTACAGAGATCTGCCTGCCTCTGCTTCCCAAGTATTAGGATCAAAGACATGAGCTTTCATGCCTGGCTTATTGATAACAATTCTAGCCACAGTTTTTTCACTAATATTTAGTATAATATAATGGACATGAAATTAATACTAAATACTTTTTGATTTTTAGATACTGCTTTTAACTTATTTTGAGGACTTTATATTTTTTTATTTCCTTTGACTATAAATGCATTCCACTCTCTTTATGCTTTTCCACACATTTTCCCATATGTAGCTTTTTATTAAGGTGTCTTTATATTGGCCTATGTCTAGTATACTAGATTCACTTATGGAAAATATTACCAAATTAGAAAACAAAATTCAGAAAATTGCCCAAACATACCAGAGAGATTATAGACCTAAAAAGAGAAGAACACTTTTATATAAAAAATTCTTATTTTAAAAAAGTAAAGGTTGATAAATGGTGAGCTAAGAATTTTCTTTAGGAAACTGGACATTAAAACTAAAAGAATCTAAAACTGTTTGAAAGCAGAAATCTGCAAGGCAACTACAGGTCAATGAAAAATAAAATAAAACAATAGATATAAAAATCCCATATTATGCCTCAGAGAACAAGGGAATTCTGTGAAATATCTGTGTAGCAGGTAAAGTAACATGAAAGCTGAAACTCAATGCACAAGTTCCTGGAGCAGAAAAGTATGCTATGGAAAAGCTTAGTGGAGTCAAAAAGTTTGACATTTTTGAGAAATGTCTCAAAGTATGTTCATCAGCTAATCAGTGCTTAAAGTACTCTAGCAATAACAGGAACTGGGTGTGGAGAATTTGGCACCATTCTATACCATAGTGGGTCTTTTTCTGAAAATCAGTTATAAAACTAAAATGTTTCTTTAAAATTAATTCTTGTACTAATAAGAATATGATCTGTGTTGGTAGACTGGTATACAGATCTCAAGACAGCCTCCATATTCTCGATATGTCACATCCAATCAGAGTGTATCAAAGGAATCCTCTAAGGGGAAGGAATTCTGCCTTCTTAACTGTTTTCTGCTCAGACAGCTGCATCGAGTCTCTCAGGCTGCCTTTCAGACTTCAGGGAGGCCTTCCAGCCCTATCTTCATATGAACTAATTATGATCCTTATTATTTTTATTTTATGTGTATGAATGTAATGCCTGCATGTATATAAGCGCAACCTTGTCGTACAATGGCCACAGAGGTCAGAATAGGATGTCAGATCCCCTGGAACTAGAGTTGTGGATGGTTGTGAGTTGCCATGTGGGTGATGGGAATCAAACCCAGGTCCTCTGCAAGAGCAACTAGTGCTCTTAACTGCTGAACCATCTCTCCAGCCCCTAAATCTCTCTTTTTAATCACTGACTGTCCATCTGCCTCTGTGTCTGTGTCTCTGCCTGATGGCTAATTTTGGTTGCCAAATTTATTGGATTGAAAGCTGTGTATTTGTGAGTCTGTTCTCAGAGAAAACAAGTTAGGGGAGGGAGGTCAGCAAACTGAGTAAAAGAACTAGGGATTGGAAAGAAATGTCCCCCATAAGCTCCAAGTACTTGAATGTTTGACCCCAGTTGGTAGCACAGCTTGATGAAGTTTAGGGGTGCAGCCTTGCTGGAAGAAGCATGTCACTGGGAGCAGACTTTGAGGGTTCAGAGCCCATCCCAATTCCAGTGTGTCTCTTTCCTGTGCCCGCTTGAAGAACCAAGCTCTTGACCTTCCACTCTGCCATGCCTCCCAGCAATGATAGTCTTCAGGAACTGGAAGCCCAATAAACACTTCCTTCTATAAGTTTCCTTGGTCATGGTGTTTGATTACAACAACAGACAAGAGCTAATAAAGTCCTACCCTGCACGTGACGTTATCATCCAACAAGACAGGGGGCTGCATAGAATGAAAATTCACAAAGGGTCAACTGAAATGCACAGATGCTTTGCCTTCTGCAAATGGGTGATCTTCCTGAAGATTATTCAGCCTTTGAACAGGCATTTGCACAAATGGCTCTCCAGCAGCAGTGCAAGCCTTTGACCTCAGACTGGGTCTGCATCATTGACCTTGCTCTTTCTAAGGTCCTAGGTTTTCTAATTTGGCAACTACTGTTTTTGCAGGCTTTCTAACCTGTGGATACTGTCAGTCAATCTAGTAAATACTTTCTTGTGATTGTTTATGTTCAACTGGCTCTGTTTCTCTTGAGAACAGATTAGTACACTTACCCTGTTTTTCTTGTTTCTGTCACTTTCTCATTTGCTTTTTCTCCATATATATACAAACACACATACAAATTATATATATGTACACACACACACACACACACACACACATATATATATATATATATATAATATTTCAGTTGCTTACCTTTCACTAAATAGCACTGTGCACATATTAATTTATATTTTTTGAGTGTTTTTTGAGTAGATTCTTAGAAGTGAGAGTATGGAGTCTTGTGATTTTTGTTTATTTTCCAAGCACTAAAAAATCATCACAATGAATGACAATTGCTTAGTTTTGTCTGGGTATGATTCACCCTTTAAATCATGCTTTAACTCTGAAACAGGTGAGGACTTTTTGTTGTTGTTTATTTCAACACACCATTATATATTTTAAGATTTTAAATATAGAAATGGCAAAACAGTAAATCAAATACAAGTTGTATTATGAAGACTAGGTGGAATCAAAATGACTTGAAATACAAGATGTGAACATGGAGCAGAAACAAAATGAGAGTTCTAGTTCAGTTGCAGGTGGGAGGGAGCCTCTGTAAAATCAGAAAACCCTCTCTTCAACTGCTTTCAGGAGAGTATTATGACAGTTTGAACACAAAGTGTCCCCCAGAGGTTTATGTTTTGGTTCCCAGGCCTCCAACTGGCAGTGCTATTTTGAGAGGTTCTGAAAATTTGGGGATGTGGGAACTAGCTGAAGAAATAGGTCATAGGATATAGGTCTTTGAAGGTGTAACAGCCCTGGAACCTTCCTGTCACTCTTGCTGCTTCCTGAGAACAAGAAGTGAAGAATTTTATGTCACACACTCATACTTCCATGGTGTTCTGCCCAAGCAACCATGGGCTGAACTCTGAGTCAAAATGAAGATTTCCTCCTTGAAGCTGCTTCAGTCAGGTATTCAGTCATGACAGTAATAAAAGTACCTAATACTTTTTAAACAATATAGAGGAACAGAGTAATGGTAACTAGAATCTAGAATGGATTCTAGATTGGATCTAGAATGTTCCCCAAAGGTTTATGTACAGAAGGTTTGGCATCTAGCTGGTGGGATTACTGAAAAAAGGTAGAAACTTCAAAAGGTAAGGTTTAGTTAGAGGAAGCAGATAAGTGAGAAGGAGTTTCTCAAGGCTATTTTGGGTCCTTGACCCCTTCCTTTTGCTCAGCTTTCCAAAAGTCATGAGGTAAGGTAAGGTAAGCAGCTTTGTTCTATTCTGAAGTCTGTTCTAGTTTATTTTCAATTGTTATGACAAAACACTCTGACCAATACCAACTTGGGGGAAAAAAAGGTTTATTTGGCTTAAGTCTCCTGGGTTACAGTTCATTACTGAGGAAGCCCAAGGAACCTAGAGGCAGGAGCTGGAGCACAGGCCATGGAAGAATGTTGCTTACTGGTTTGGTCTCCAGGTGTGTCCTTAGACTGCTTTCTTATACAACACAGGACCACCTACCAAGGGGTGGCACCACCCACAGTAGGCTGAGCCCTCCCACATTACTTAACAGTCAAGAAAATACCCCATGTACATGGCCACAGGACAGTCTAATGGAGGAAATTCCCCAATTGAGGCTCCCTCTACCCAGGTGTGTCAAGTTGACAGCTAAAGCTATCCAGCATACTGTCCACCATGATGTTCTGCCTCACCTTAGACCCAGAAACAATAGAACCAGTTGACTATGAACTAAAATCTCTGAACCCATAAGTCAAAATAAATTATTTCTTGCTTCACTTGACATTTTGTCATAGTGACAGAATGCTGTCTATACTAAGGCACCTGAAAAACAAACACTCATACTAAGAATGTGGTACAACTCTAAGACTTTCCATCCTGAATCCTTCATTTGCTTTGCTTACTTTCTCATATGGTTTTCCAATATTCCAGTGGCTTCTAATTTCCTAACAACTCAGAATGGCTTTCTCAGAACCTCTGTTTCCTTTAGACCTTCCTAATTCATTTTTTGTATGGTTCTCTACAACATGGTAAGGGTCATGTAGAATAATTTCTTCTATCTGGTGTTCTCTTTCTAGCACCAGGCCCATAATTATGGTGACACTGGAATAGCACATGGGTACCTTCACTCCTTTGTGTTTTGCCTGAACATTTATTTTGTGCAGTAGAAAATGCTGGGATGAATGACCTTATCTTCTGAACCCTTACTAACCTACTCACCTTTGCAAGAAATGTTTTGTGCCTTAAAAATATTCACATATACTATCTCTACATGGGTCCCTGCTTTTATCTTAAGGCTACATAAAAAGAAACAGTACCAGACAGGAGAAAACTTCTTTTGAGTTGTTGGTCAGGGTAATTAAAGAGAGTCCCAAAATTACACAGGCTATTGACACAGCCCTCCCAGAATTTGAAGGTAAGACACTATTGCTGAAGACAAGACATATTTTTGACACAGGATTTGGAGTAATGGAGCTGGAATTGAAATGGAAGCCATCTCCCTGAAGACTAGCGCTTATAGATTTGGAGAGCACTGTGCAAGCTGATAAGGGTGAGCATCATTCAATGATCCAACCCCAGTTTTAAGGCCTTATAACCACAACAATGACTGGCACAGTGTATGTTGAAGCAGTAGAGGCACTTTTATCTTGTAGGTAATCAACAGCTGCCTAATCAGACTTAAAACCCACTCAGTGGGAGGGAATTCAATGTGTGGTACTGTAAAAAGTCAAATACACATGGCTGGAGATGTCATATATTTTAGAGAAAACACCTAGGCTGTCACATCCCTAGACAAATGTAATTTCTTACTATGTGCAAAATATGTATCCTTATATTACAGACAAAAAATCCTTATCACACTCATAAAGAAGCTTCTTTGGCAAAGACAGAAATTATTGCAGAGTTCCACAGCTGTTCATACACAGAGATTGTCTGTGAATTGCACAAGCCTGAGTGGCACATCTGCAATGCAACCTCTACACCCAAGGCTCACAGAACAGTGGAACAAGGGATAGAGAGAATGCTAATGCATCTCTCAACTCTCATCAATGAAGCATCCTCATGCAACAGAGCATCATGAACACAAAAGGACACAAATTGTCAAAACATAGAGAATAAGAGCTTGCAGAGTGTGGGTCCTTGGACAGGACTCCTTTACTAAACTCCACCTACCATGGACTCAGGGACCATTGTGGAAGAGGGGGCAGGAAGAGTGTATGAACCAGGGAGGAGGTGCTCGAGTGTATGCAGTGAGTCCTACAGGTTCCTGGGACCTTGCTCATATGAACCTACAGAAATGGTGTCAGCATCCACAAGACCAATGCATCAAACAGACAAAAACCCAGTACAGAACTGTAGAAATGAGCAGCAGGCCCTAATCTTATCTGAAGAACTATTGGCAGCTGCTTACTGCTGGGTAAGGAAGACATGATCTTCTTAAAGGGAGGGAGTCTAGATAGGCTGACTAGACCTCAGTGGATGAACTAACACTGAGGGACCTCTGGGGACACTAACTTGACTTGCTAGACTGTTGGGAGACCCTGCCGCTAAGGTTGCAGTCCACCATATCTGGATAGCTCTAAGGAGCTCCGTGCTGTATGGAGGACTCCCTCTCTCAGTGGGGGCTTCCTGCTTTCTGCTTGACTTATCTGGACAGTGCCTCCAAGCACAGATGCCTGGCCTTATTTGTAACAAGACCTTTGGCATAGTTACCTGCAATAAACTGCCCCCAGGTTTTTCTATATGATAATTAGGCATTGCCCTATAGCCAGATGATAGGATCCCCCTACCACATGTAAATAAAGCATAATATGAACACCTACTAGGTGAAGCTTTGGCTACCATCTCCACCCTATATTTTTCCCTTACCCCCACTGAATAAACAAGCTGTCTCACTGAAACTGACTCCCAGAAGTTCTTTTCCGTCATGCTCACTGGCTGTCCTGACCCCATTTGTTGCTTCTGCTCCCTTTGTTCTAGTGGGTCAGTGGCCAATGGCCCACGAGGGGAGGGAGAGACCCACATTAGACATTTACACAAATGGAAAAATGCATGAATTCTAGTGGGGAGGGCTATGGGAGGGTGCCAATAGGGAAGGGGAGCATAAAGATGATTAAGACAGTCTGTATGGAATACACAGAAATTCAATTAAATTTTACAACAACAACAACAAAAATTCATCTTAGCCTGAAGTGATGGCAGGAACCTTTAATCTCAGCACTTGGAAGACAGAGGCAGGTGAATCTCTATGAGTTCAAGGCTGTCCTGGTCTCCATAGTAAATTCCAAGTCAGAAGGGTTACATAGTGAGACCATGTTTGAAAACAAATAAAAACAAAATCTTTTCATCGCAGATTAAAGAATATATCTTCAATTACCTGTTGAAAAATAGCTAACATTTGAATTCTATTCACATTGTTTTAGAGTCATTTTAACATGCTAAGTGGTCAAGTTAGATTTTACACAGTAAAGTCAAGAATAGTACATATTCAGGACAGATGGTTCATTGAGTAATTCATACCTGGCTTGGTTTCCAAATTCTGAATGCTCCTGTTAGTTTTTGGAATTCCATTTTTCTTTCATCTTTTCTATTTATACTTCAGTGCTAGTTCTACATTCTATGCTTTTGCACTGTACACCATGTCCTTAGACTTTTTTTTTAAGTTTTATTTATTACTTTTATATGTATGAGTGTATTGCCTGCATGTATGTGAGTGCACCCGTGTTGTGCAATGCGGTGGAGGTCAGAAGAGGGCTTCAGATTCCCCTGGAAATGGAGTTAAGGCTGGTTTGTAGCCTCCATGTTTGTGCTGGGAATCGAGCCCAGGTCCTCTGCAAGAGCAGCCAGTGCTCTTAACCGCTGAGCCGTCTCTCCATACTCCCTTTAGACATTTTATTCATTTCATTCACGTCCGCCTCTCAAGCTGATCTGACTCACAGCACTTTTGCACTGTTAACAGGGGATATCCTCCCCTGCTGCTCAGTGAACTTTGGCATCAGCACTCACCCATTGTCTGCAAGTTTCTATGATCCAACTGAAGAGACAAAAACCTGCCATTGGCCTCTGGTGCTGGAACCTCTGATGGCCTTTGCTGCCTGGCACCTTGGCCCCAACATCAAGCCTTCCTCAGTCTTTTAACCATACTCTATCACACTCAAGGAAATCATAAATATGATCCTTTTCCAATATCCCTCATCTTGACGAATGTCTGCACCAAATTTTTTTTGGTTTGAAACCTAGGAACGTGCCTTATAATTTCATATTCTCTTCCTCATTGCCCATGTTCTATCTCCTAGAAAGTTCTGGTAACTACTTCACCTAGATATATTACTAGAGCTCATCTATTTGTTAATATTTCAATTTCACTATCCTAGAGTAAGCTGTCTTTATCTCTGACCTGAACCATTGGCAATAGTCTCTTAACTTTAATATCCATGAGCACTGCATTCAACCCATTCTCTATCCTGTAATCAACAGGGTATTTTAAGGAACAAATTGTTTTAGACTTCTTTTCTAACTCTATTACTGAAATGAAACTTTCAAAGATATTCTTTTTCCATTTTAAGTTAAAAAAAGTCTTTCTCTCTTTCTTTAGTTTACTTTTGGTGTATGCCCCACCTTCTCTATAGTCTTTCCATTGTTTGGGATTCACTACTTTTAAGATTTGACCTTTGTTCTTTATAATTCTCATTCTTGCAAGTAGATCCTTGCACATACTTTTTGATTAATATTAAAATTCCTTTGATATTTGCATGTGTGTGACTGTGCTTAGAACTGAACCTAGGTTCTTTGTTACTGCAGAAATTGGGATTCACATTTGTGTCTTTAGTCTTGTTAATAAAATAATTTTTGAGGGCAATTATGCTGGGTTTTGAAAGGAAAATAGCAGGACAAGCAAGTTGAAAACCAATGATTGCCAGAATGAGGGAGATGAAGAAGAGGAAGTTGGAGATACAAAAGCAGACTCATGGTAGAATGGGAGGAGGGCTTTGGAGAAACAGTGTGAATGCACAGAGCATCATGGAACATGTGTTCACCTTTTGGCTAGTATCTGGAAGAAAAAGAGAAGGAAGGAAAATGAAAATTTAAGCTTTCTGAATTAAAAATTTAAAAAGTGAATAGGCCAAGGTGAAGCACATGTTGGGAGCTCCATAAAGTTCTGCAATGAGGGAAGGGGGCTTCTGGAAGGAAAAGCACATTATCTCATTGAGGTAATAGTTTTCCTCCCCTTCCTTTAGCATGTCTTAAGTGAATCACATTTCCTGTGAGGTGGTTTCCTGGCAAGGTGACTAATAAGCACAACTCTTAAGGGAGGAAACAAGATTAGGCAATGTTCTAATCTTTGGAATAGAATAAATTGTCACGTCCCACCAAGGATTAGATGCAGATTCCATTATTTGACCAGGAGGTAATAACTTTCCCTTAATGGGCTGCCACAAAGCTTTGGTATCTCCACCTTTCTAGATGGTCAAACTGGACATTTACATTTCTAGAGTTATCTGGGAAATGGGGAAATGAGGAGTGGTGGGGTATAAAGTGAAAATGAGGGACAGGCCATGCTCAATGGCCTCTAATGCAACTAAACTGTGTTTAGCTACCTAACACTTGCATTTTCTAATAAGCAGTTGTCCAATGAGATATAGCTCTAGTTCTTATATTAGTATTTTATTTTTGAGGTAAATTCTCACTAGTTGTGCAGGTTGACCTTGAATTCATTTTGGCAACAAGGATGACCTTGAATTCGATCTGTAGCTAAGGCATTTCCTAATGTTGTGATCCTACTGTCTCATATCCCATAGTTGCTGGGACCAGGATAAGCTACATCTGTGTTCTCCTGACCTAGTTAACTCAGAAACTTTACTTACTGCCTTGCTTCTTGCATATTAGAAAGTGATTTAGGATGCATCATAATTTTATGAATATTATAAACAATAATGATTATCGCAGCACTACTTTACATAGTGAAAATTGAAACATAAATATGTGCTAATGTTGAATAATTTAAAAAGTGATAACCATATTGGAGTATCATGTATCAATTTCAAACATTTCTTACCAATTTCAATAAATTTGAGTTGTAATAAATTATATAGTATATATTTGAGATCAAAATGTGATATTGCAAGATACATATAGATTGTAAATGATTACTATTGTGAATCAAATTAATATAACCATCATTACTTTTGTGACAAGAGCAGGTAAAATACACTCAGTTAATAAGAATTCTTAATACAATCTAAGTTTGCTATAGTCTTTCTGATGCATTTTAGATATCAGACTTGCTTAACCAACTTTTCATGTTTAAGATTTGATCATATTTTTTGTGTCTGAGTGTTTACCTACTTCTATGTACATACACTGTGTGCATGCTGGTGCCCACACAGGTCATAAAAGGACATCAAATCTTCTGGAAGTGCAATTACAGATGGTTGTGAGTCACCATGTGGGTGCTGGGAGCTGGAGTGCTCTTTACCACTGAGTTCTCTCTCCAGCACCACAAACCAAGATTTCTACTTCATATCTTTGGCCTTTGTTTCACTATCTTTTGCCACCTCACACTGTACTTCTAACCATGGTAAACATGATTTTCCCCTAATCATTTTGCTGTTTTGTGTATTCCTTCTAGATTCCAGTATGATTATGCAATTGTTTATGCCTGGATTATTTCACACATCATAAATACATTTATAAAATGAAATGAGAAAGTAAGAATGCACAGTTGTATTTTCTGTACATTTCCAATTTTCTTATAATCAAACAAATGTGCCTTTTATATGTGTTCATGCATTTATTAGCATACACAGAAAGAAGCCTAGACATCTCCTCATGAATATTTAAACAGTAATACCAGGGAGATAAAATCACTGCGAATTTCTATCTCATCATTTTCACCCCTTCGTTTTCTATATTTTGGCCATCACATATAGTATTATATTATATTGCTATAGGTTTTATAAACATTAATATTAAAGGTACAGAATGAGAAGTTTCGAGAGATCAGGGTGATCAGTATCAGAGAGGGAAGGAACAGGGAGGTGGTGTGATTCTGTGGTGTCAGATTCTGGACTACACATGGCAGGCAGAGCAAGGGATGATGGTATGAGAGGGTGCAGTTACCATCCTGATCTCTACCCACTGTGTGCTTTGATTGTGACATCAGACATTAGAGCATTCCGAGCATGTAAAAATGATTGGACATGAATAATATGGCAAAGCTACAAAATATGGAAAACTAAATACCACCAGTTGGATCTTTTCTGTTCTGAGCAGTTGCTTCCTTTAGTTTAAGATACTCAGAAAACCTTTTTAAGATGTATTTTATTGTTTTTTTATTGATTTGTGTGTGTGTGTGTGTGTGTGTGTGTGTGTGTGTGTGCCATGTTTATGAAGGAGTCAATGGAGGCCAGAATAGGGTTTTGGATTCCCTGGAACTGGAGTTACTGGCAGTGGTGAACTACCTGATGCAGGTGCTGGTGGATGAATTCAGGTCCTCTGGAAGAAGAGCAAGTGCTCTTAACTGCTAAGCCATCTTTCCAGCCCCTACTCAATAAGTCTTGACCTATTAAATTCACAACCACCTGTCTTTTGAAACTGGGTTAAACCGGAGAAGAATTTTGTGTTATATTATTCTGGTGTATGGGTAAGGTTTGAAGGAAGACTGAGCAGGAGAGGAAGGAAGGGAAAAGGAAGGAGGATATGAATATCCTGTTTATAATCCACTTTCTCCATTAAAGCCAAAATGAATCACAGCTATTCACCCTGTAAATGTTATTACAAATTTTAGAAATGCTATACAATGAATATCAACAGACAATACGTGTTTTATCAAAATCATTTTTACTAAAGAGCTAGATCTTAACCAAGACTTGACTCTTTCATGCCTTGGACTGGATTTGGGTGGAAATAGAGATACTGATATTTTGGTACTTATCAGGAATTGTTATCCTAAACCCATGAACCATCAACAATTACCAACAGCTCTTCTGGACTTATAAGAGTTTAAGTCTTTAGCTTCATAGAGAGTTGCTAAAAAGGTACAGTTCTTATAGTGGTTGAAAAATCCACCACTTAATAATCAGTGCAAAGGGCATTTTATGTTCCTTAATCTCATCAATCCCCAACCCTTTAGCCACACCTAACATGTAGAATATCTCTATATGAGTACTATGTGATATTGTGAGCAATGCCTTCTTGGAGAGATATTATATGATACATTCTTACAAAACATAGTGTTGCATATTTTGTAAAAGATTGTTGAAGTCTATCTTTACAACAATCCACAAATCTGTGGTATTTTGAAATTTTTTCTCCCATGTCTGTAGGACCAATAGTCATATTTCTATTTATCAATGGGCTCTGAGCTTATAGGTATTATGAAATAGGAAACTCCTTATTTTTCTTCCTTTTCTTGACATAAAACACAGATGTATACTCTAAAAAGCTCAGTGACATTCTGAGACAAACATAAATTCTTACTATGTGAAAAATATGAATCCTTAAATTTATAGACAAGTATCCCAGTCACCACCCATCAAAGAAGCTTCTTTTTCAAGAGACAAAGATAATTACAGAGTTCCACAATTGGCCACACACAGAGATTGTCTGTAAATTGCCCAAGCCTAAGTGGCACATTTAGATGCAACCTCTACAGCTAAGACTCATGGAACACAGAACAAGGGATGAAGAGAACACTAATGCATCTTTCAACTCTCAACAATGATGCTCCCTCATGCAATAGAGGGCCAGGAATGCAAAAGGTCACAAATGGCCAAAAGCCAGAAAATAAGAGCCTGTAGAGTATGGACTCCTGGACAGGACTCCTATATTAAAATCTACCCACACAGGACCATTGCAGAAAAGGGCAACAGAAAGATTCTAAGAGCCAGGGAAGAGGTACATGATCATACAAAAATAGTCCTACAGGCTCCTGGGACTGTTCTCATATGAACCTTCGGCAATAGTGTCAACAACACTAAGACCCATGCAAACGTAAGCAGACAAAAAACAAAACAAAACAAAACAAAAAACCCCAGCACAGAACAGCGGAAATGAACAGCAAGTCCCAATCGAAGAATTATTGACAGCTGATTGCTGATTACTGATGACTGTTGGGTAGGAAGAGCTGATTTTCTTAAAGGAAGATAATCCAGATAGGGTGACTAGACCTCAGTGGATGAACTTGCACTGAGGAACATCTGGTGACATTAACTTTATGTGATAGGCCTTAACACAAATGACAGACTGTAGGAGCTCCAGTGGGGGTGGGGGGCTATGGAAGGGTGCCAAAGGGGAAGGAAGTAGAAAGATGATTTTCTGCATGAAATACACAAAAATTCAATACATTTTTTTTAAAGCTTAGTGACAATTGCTAAGAATTTTGTTCATGTGCATTCTTTCTATATATAGTCATGCATAGCATAAGGATGACTCAATCTATGACAGCTGTTTATGCAACATTGACATTGTAGCTGTGGTGGTTTGTGTTAAGTATACTTCGTGATATTTTCAGAATAACAAAATTTCCTAATAATGACATATCTAAGAACATAGAATCATTATTTCATGTGTTACAGTATACTATTTGTGTACTTTATATTTTTCACACACTTTACATACATACACTCTTGTATATTTGCCCCAAGAGCATCAAATTTTTCTTTTTACCTTAATGTCTCTTTTTAAACATTATTTTTTGTGGGCTTTTTTCATCTGAAATCATTTTGGAAGGGAATAACGTGAAAAAATAAAGAAAAAGCAGAAATAAAGAAGAAATAAAACAAGGAAAATAATGAAAGTTTAGTAAATGAAGAACTAAGTAGTAAGCATATATAATTCTCTGTACAAATCCTTTGGACATTTAAGTGTCACTTAGAAGCACTGTCTGGTAAGATTATCTTTGGGGAAGAACTATACAGCAAAAAAATTCAATGATTTATCATGAATTAGGAAATAGTTAAAACATCACAAAATAAACATCTGTTGAATGTTTTTGCAATCATGTCAGAAAACAGGGTTTCAACAGGCCATTGGTATTTTCTAACTGGGTGACTAGCACATCTAAAACCAGTTTTGAAACCATTCAATAGATAACAATTGGGTTTGTTCAGTATCAGCAAAAGCTCTCTTTTGAGATATGAGAGCTGTGAGTTATCTTAGCCTTTTCCTCAACTCAACCTCAATTATGAATTGGGGGGTAGGGAGATAGGGTGCTATGACTGTCTTTCAGTGTCCTGAAAGCATGCAAAGGTTTTGATGTTCTAACAGAGGGAGAAAAAAGCCAGCATACAAGCAAGCAAATAAAAGATCCTAGATCAAAAAGTTCTTTTTAAAGACAGTACATTCACTAGCCCCAGGGTATTTCAAATATTTATAGTTCTCTTCATATTTAATCTTTAAGAGTTCTTGAGATGCTCTGCTCTGAATCTGATGCTAACAGCTAACATCAGGCTCAGTGTTGATATTATCAAAATCATTGAAGGAACATAGAAGGGGAGAAATGAAGAAGTATGTGAAAAAGACAAAATAATTGGACTCCGAAGGCATCCCAGATGACAAGATTCATAGAATGACTGAGCTTGGAAAAAACTATCATATCCTCTGTTTCACAAACAGAACACTAAGGTTCAGATAGATTTCCCTGCCTGTCCATATTACTGAGAACTGGATTCTTTAAGGATACAACTTTGTTGTTTCTAAATGAGATGAACAAATAATGATTTACTAGAATCATAGAATAGTAACTCTAACATGACAGGTTAGGGGTGCAATGATGATGAATTAGGCTAGAGAAATGCTGTGAGTTTTTCATCACTATGACAAAATAACTGACAAAACCAACCAACAAACACAACAACACAAAAAAAAACTAATGAAACTGGGTTCTTAGTTTTAAAGGTTTTAGTCCAGCCTCAAGCAGCTCCATTTGTTGGCTAGAACATCATAGGGGAGAGGTCATGATTGGGCAGAGCTAATCTGGAAAGAAAAGAGACAGCAAAAGGGCTTCCAGGAAGACATAACATGCGAAGGCATGCTCCCCTCCTGCAAACACATCCTCAACTAGGCTCCAACATCTACTATATCATTCGTCTATGAGCTCCATTGATAAGATCAGTTTTCTTATCATCCAGTCGCCTCACAATAGTAGCAACAGCTGAGTATTTTGGAGGCACACTTCATATTCAAACCACAATTTTCCAGTGAAGTGGTAGAAAACACTAGCTACATTAGTGCAAAGCATCAATTCGTACATTTTTGTTATAGATTCATATCTATGGCCTACTATAAGGAGGGAGGAGACAGTTAAGAAAACATACACAAAGGTTGGGGATGTTGCTCAGTTGGCAGAGTGTTTGCCTAGCATGCACAAGGCTCCAAGTTTGATATCTAGCAGGTGTGCTGTGCATGGTGATGCATGCTTGTAACCCAGAGATTGAGAGCAGAGACAGGAAAACACAGGAGGATCAGAAGTCCATGGATTCTTTGACTAGTTATGTGATTGAGGCCAGAACTGTGTACATGAGACCCTGTTAGAAAAAAAAAGGAAAAGAGAGAGGGGAGAAGAGAGAGGAAGAAAGGAAAGAAGAGGAAAAAAGGAAAGAAAATGGGCATGATTCTTAGTATCAGATAACTTCTGTTTTAATTATAAAAAGGGAAATTACTCAAAAATACCATAAATGATTCAGGATTTTCCACCAGTGTGTAGGGTGTGTGTGCCATGATGATGTAACACTCATGTCCACACTGCATTTCCCTTGTCTGTCTCTGATTTATGGAAGGCATCAATTATCACATTATAGAGTACTATACATGGGACTAGAAAGGTCGCTTAGCAGTTAAGAGTATTGACTGTGCTTGCAGAGGACCCAGGTTTGATTCCCAGGAGCCACATGCCAGCTAACATCTATTCATAACTCCACTTCCAAGTTCTTCTGACCTCTGCAGGAATTGCACAACATGGGTGCACTTACATGCAGGTAATACATGAGTATACATAAAATAAAATAATGAATAATATATTTAATGTCCTATATGTGTTCATACAAAATCTACTTGATTTATTGATTTTTATCACTTAAGAACATTGTAAGCCACTCTACAACATGTGTATCTTTCAAAACACCACATTGGACATGACAAATGTATAAGAGTTTCATCAGACAATATAAAAAAACTAAAAAGCAATTTTCTGGGTGGCACAGCCACCAGCTTCCTGGGGTCAAATTCTATCCTGGGTATGTTCGGCTGCACGCCCACTGTGCCTTGATCCTTCAGCCTTGTTCACCCTCCCAGCTACCCCATCCCTCCTAGCATGGGCACAGGCCAATTTCTTCTCTTGGCAGGCCCAGGCTCCACACTGCTTCCTGATACTTTGCACCCAGACCAACCCAATTCTCCCTTTACTCCTTAAGAGCCCTGAGGGCCTGTTCCCTCCCTCACAACACTTTTGCATTTCTGGACAGCACAGTCACCAGCTTCCTGGGGCCAGCTTCTTTCCTGGGAAAGTTCAGCCCATGCCCACTGTGCCTTGACTCCTTCAGCCTCATTCACCTTCTGATCTCCCCCACCCTGTCTCTCTTCCTTGCATGGGCACTGGCCATTTCTGCTCTTGGTACCCCAGACCTCTGGGCTGCCTTCTTGGCCCCGACTCCCCACTGCTTCCTGACCCTTTACAACCAGACCAACCCTGTTCCTAGGTCTAGTCCCCAGGAGCCCTCAGGGCCTGTTCCCTCCCCGACCTCGCCTTTGTAACAATCCTGTAGAGGAGTACAATGAGAACCACCCAGAGATAACACAGGACATGGAATTCAAAAGAACAATTATAAACATGTTAAAGGAATTCAGTGAATTTAAAGAACACACAAACAAGGAAATCAAAGAACTGAAAGAAGATAGGCACAAACTTTTGAATGAATTCAGAAAAGAGTTAGAAACATGGAAGAATACTCAGGCTGAAATGAAGAAGAAAGTAAAACACTAAATAGACCAATCAGAAATGACAGGAGAAAGCCTCACCAATAGGATGAATGAAATGGAAAACAGAATATCAAGACTAGAAAACAAGTGGACGAATTAGACCACTCAAGCAGAGATTACGAAAAATTTAAAGAAAATACAAGAATGGAATGTGCAGGAATTGTGTGACACCACAAAAAGATCAAACTTACATGTCGCAGGCATACAGGAAGGAGAAGAATCTCAGGATAATAGTATGGACCAGATCTTCAACAGGATTATAGACAAAAATTTCCCAAAATTAAAGAAAGACATGACCATACTGTTTGGAGTTATTAATCCATTATGTACACTGAACTGTGGTAGGCTTGCTTGTTTACTGAATTTGTGTTTTGCACATCAGTACCTAATCTGCCAAGTCAGGAGGAATGTGTTTATATGGTGGTGCTCATAACAAGTATTTGACCGCTCCTTGACCCTCAGATACAGGTGGGAAAAACAGCTGTTGAAATTAATTGAGTTAAGATCTCTGATGTTCTTTTGTATAAAAAGGCTGAGCTAAAATAAACTGGGGCAGCAGTCTCTACTGACAGTCCTCCCAAGTATCTTTTCTCTGTCTCTTGTTTTATTCTTTCAATCCTCACTCCCCCTTTCAGGTACTGTCCATCTTGGCCGGCTGGCACCAGCATAGTGGCGCCCGAACAGGGACTTGAAAAGTAGGGGATAAAGTGAAGGACACCGCTGGAGAAGTTAAGTGAGTGCACTGGGTACAATTGGGGAGCGGTGAGTATTTATCTTGGGAGAAGATGGGGCAAGGAAACAGTCGCTCAGTTTTTGTAAGGAATATGCTTGGGGCCTGAGGAGCAAAGGCTGAGACTAAAGAGGAGAATCCGATCAACGGTGGCTGGGATAAAAGTGAAACCAAACCTTCCGCTCCATCAGAGCCAGCACCATTAGCCTTGTCACCCTTTTATGAGGACGCCCGTCTGAGGCTAGAAGAGGGATCTCTTGACCCTGAGGATGAGTCTGCCCTAGGAGAGGAGATGGTTGAGTACGATCAGGAGAAGTGTCCACCTCTAATTTCTTTGCCTGAGAAATCTATCACGGGAAATTGAGCAATTAAGGGCAGAGTTAGAGGCTGTGAAGAAGGAAATGTTAAAGAACAAAGGGAAAAGAATTAGGACCACCCCAAC
>NW_008355272.1:24458-28269 GCF_000622305.1 Nannospalax galili
GCTAACCAATTTTGGCAAATGGACATTACTCATGTTGAGGATTTTGGCAGGCAAAGGTATGTACATGTTACAATAGATACATTTTCTGGCTTTATCATGGCTACTGCGCAAATGAAGGAAGTCTTGACTTGCTTTTCCATAGCTGGGATCCTTAACGTTATAAAAACAGATAATGGCTCTGGCTATACCAGTCAGGGCTTCCAACGTTTCTGTTTGTAATTGGGCATTGAGCATAGAACTGGGATACCGTATAACCCACAAGGACAAGGTATAGTGGAAAGAGTGCAAGGCGCTTTAAAAGCACAATTACAAAAAATAAAAAATGGGAAGTTATATCCCCAGACACCAAGTAACCTTTTGCATCATAATATTTTCATTTTAAACTTTCTCAATTTGGATAAAAATGACCACTCTGTGGCAGATAGAATGGGGCACCCTCAGTCACAGGGTACCTACGCCCAAGTCAGGTGGAAGGATCCTTTAACTGGACAATGGAATGGCCCCGACCCTGTATTGATATGGGGAAGAGGGCATGTTTGTGTTTTTCCACAGGATACGGATGGAGCCAGGTGGCTACCGGAAAGGCTGGTGAGGTTTGCCGGACTAGCGCCAAAGAAAAAGAAGTAGAAAAGAATGATGAGGCAACAAACGTGGCTGATAATGATGTTCCTGCAAGTGATCTTGGCTGAGTTATACTGGACTTATGTTCCTGATCCACAACATTGAACCCTGATATGGAAGAAAAAAGAGATAGTAGTGACTGTGAATGACTCTTGGTTAATTGCTCAGCTTGCTTCAAAACACCTGATGATTATTTTGGATTGGGAAGCAGGTTGCCTATTTTGTTAAAAATGACAAAGTTTGCATGTGTACAAGTAGATGACTGTGTGCTTATGGGATGAAGTGGATACTGTACCAATGTCAAAGTGTTATTGCCAAGAGATAATAGAGGAAAAAAAATTTTTCTCTGCATTTCCACCCTGTAAGCAGCAGCAGATATTCTAAGGCTGAGAGCCAGCTTACCATCATGGTCCTCTATCACTTCCATTGTGTATGGTTTAGTGGGACTTGGCATGCTTTTCCTCCTGTCTTTGTTTTCATCTGGGCGTAATGCTGATGACGGGTAAGGCTTTGCTCTAGCAGAAGACAACCTAAGACAGGCACGGTCCTTCTGTCCTAGATATAGCATAATCTGGAGTTATAAAAAATAAAGAAAGGGGAGATGTTAGGAGTTATTAATCCATTATGTACATTGAGCTGTGGCAGGTTTGTTTACTGAGTTTGTGTTTTGCACACCAGTACCTAATCTGCCAAGTCAGGAGGAATGTGTTTATATGGTGGAGCTCACAACAAGCATTTGACCATTCCTTGACCCTCAGATACAGGTGGGAAAAACAGCTGTTGAAATTAATTGAGTTAAGATCTCTGATGTTCTTCTGTATAAAAAGGCTGAGCTAAAATAAACCAGGGCTGCAGTCTCTACTGACAGTCCTCCCAAGTATCTTTTATCTGTCTCTTGTATTTTCTTTCAATCCTCACTCCCCCTTTCAGGTACCGTCCGTCTTGGCTGGCTGGCACCAGCACCATACAACTACAAGAGGCACATAAAACAACAAATAGACATGATCAGAAAAGAAACTCTCCACGGCACATCATAGAAAAAAACTAAACATAATGATCAAAGAGATAATACTGAAAGCTGCAAAAGAAAAACAAGTTACATATAAAGGAAAACCTAGCTGACTTTTCAGTGCAATCTATGAAAGCCAGAAGAGGCTGGACCAAAGTATTCCTGGTTCTAAATGACCACAGATGCCAACCCAGATTACTTTACCCAGCTAAAATATCTATTATAGTCGAATGGGAAAGAAAAATATTCCATGACATAAACAGGCTGAAAAAATTAACGTCCAAAAAACCAGCCGTTCAGAGAGTTCTTGAAGCAATACAAAGAGCTGAAGAAAGGAACAACTGTACCCAAGGGGTAACAAAGAAACTTAATGAAGGTAAAACTGGTAACACACAGCTACACCAAAAATGTGAACAATAATCAAAATGAAGTATGAATGGACTGAACTCCCTACTCAAAAGACACAGACTAGTTGAATGGATTAAGAAACAAAACCCATCTTTTTGTCGTCTGCAAGAAATCCATCTTAGTTTCAAGGACAGGTACTACCTTAAGGTGAAAGGATAGAAAAAAAATATTCCAAGTGAATGGTGCTAAGAAAAAGGTAGGAGTTGCAATTCTAATATATGACAAAATAGACTTCAAACTAAAATTAATCAGAAGAGATAAATAGGGCCACTTCATTCTGATCAAAGGAACAATTGACCAAGGAGATATTACAGTCATGAATATGTATTCACCAAACTCTGGTGCACCCAACTTCATAAAAACAGTACTATATAAAAACAGCACTGCAAAGCTAGACTTGGTGGCACATGCCTGTAGTCCCAGCATTGGGAGGCAGAGGCAGGTGGATCTCTGTGAGTTTGAGGCCATCTTGGTGTACATAGTGAGTTCCAGGCCAGCTGGGGCTACAGGGAAACCCTGTTTCAAAAAGACCAAAAAAAAAAAAAAAAGCACTACAGGACTTTAAGACCTAGATTAATCCCAACTCATTAATAGTAGGAGACTTCAATACCCCATTGTCTCCATTAAATAGGTCAACAGGACAGAGAATCAATAGAGAGAGATCTGAATTAAACAATACCATACATCAAATGGACCTAACAGACATCTACTGAATATTCCACCCAAGCACCAAAGAATATATTTCCTATTCAGCACCCCATGGACTTTCTCCAAAATCAACCATATACTGGGTCACAAAACAAGACTCAACAAATATAAAAGGATTGATATAATTCCATGTGTTCTATAAGAGCACAATGCAATAAAGCTTAATATCAACACTGGAAGATAACCTAGTAACTACATGAACACAAGGAGATTAAACAACATACTCCTGAATGATGAATGGATCAAAGGAAAAGAAATAAAACTATTCCTGGAACTAAACGGAAAGAATAATACAACACAACACAACCTCCAGGACACATTGAAAGCAGTCCTAAGAGGGAAGTTGACAGCTCTAAGTGCCTACATAAAAAAATCAGAAAGAACAAGAATAAATGACTCAGGATTGCAACTCAAGATACTTCAAAGGCAACAACAAATGAAACCCAAACCCAGCAGACAAGAAGAAATAACAAAAATCAGAGCAGAAATTAATGAAATAGAAATAAAGAAAACAATACAAAGAATCAATGAACCCAAGAACTGTTTCTTTGAAAAGATAAACAAGATTGACAGACCGCTAGCCCAGTTAACCAAAAGAAAGAAAGAGCACCTCCAAATCAACAAAATCAGAGATGAAAGGGGAAATATCACAATACACACCAAAAAGATCCAGAACATTATAAGGGAATACTTTAAAAACCTATATGTGAAACCTAAATGAAATGGGTATTTAAGAGCATGGGAACCACTGAAATTAAACCAAGAAGAAATCAACTTCTTAAACAGACCCATAACACATAAGGAAATTGAAACAGCAATATAAAACCTCCCAACTAAAAAAAGCCTAGTCCCAAATAGATTCACAGCAAAATTCTACCAGACATTCAAAGAAAATCTACAACTAATACTACTTCAATTATTCAAGATGAAAAAAAAAAGGACCAGATATTTATAGCAGAATTCTACCACATATTTCAAGATCTATATCGAATACTACTTATTTATTCAAAAAGTTAAAAATGGAGGGAGAACTTCCAAATTCCTTCTATGAAGCCAGCATCACTC
>NW_008355272.1:28590-36645 GCF_000622305.1 Nannospalax galili
AATTGGACTGGAGGGAACATACCTCAACATAATTAAAGCCATATATAACAAACTCACAGTCAACATCATTCTAAATGGAGAAAAACTGGAAGTATTCCCATTAAAATCAGGAACCAGACAAGGCTGTCCACTATCTCCACTCTTCTTTAACACAGTGCTTAAAAATCTTGCAAGAGCAATAAGGCACGAGAAGGAAATTAAAGGAGTAATAATTGGAAAAGAAGAGATCAAATTATCCCATTTTGCAGATGATATGACATTATATCTAAGAGATGCCAAAAATTCCACCAGAGAACTCCTAGAAATGATTAACACTTTCAGTAAAGGGGCAGGTTACAAAATTAGTCTAAAAATGTCTGTAGTCTTTCTATATGCCAATAACAAGCAATCAGAGAACGAGTACATGAAAACATTCCCTTTCACAATAGCCTCAAATAAGACAAACAAAAATGCAAACAAACAAACAAACAAACAACAAAAATTTCAGAATATATGTGACCAAAGACATTAAAGACTTCTACAATGAAAATTTAAAATCTTTAAAGAAAGATTGAGGAAGACATCAGAAAATGGAAGGACCTCCCATACTCATGGGTTGAAAGAATTTATATTGTGAAAATGTCCATCCTACCAAAAGCCATTTATAGATTCAGTGCAATGCCAATCAAAATCCCCATGACATTATTTACAGAAATGGAAAAAAAATAACATCCTGAGAGTCGTATGGAAGCACAAAAGACCTCGGATAGCCAAAGAAATCCTGAACACTGAGAGCAATGCTGGGGGGATTACTATAACAGATTTTAAAATGTATTTAAATAGTCATAAAAGAGCAATAGTCATAAATGTAGTCTTGTACTATGGTCTGGCACAAAAATAGACCCATAGATCAATGGGGCAAAATTGAAGACCCAAATATGAGTACATGCAATTTCAGTCACCTGATATTTGACAAAGGTGCCAAGAGCATTCACTGGAGGAAAGACAGCATGTTCTTGCTGGCAAAACTGGATCTCCACCTGTAGAAAAATGAAACTAAACTCCTATCTTTCACCCTGCACAAAAGTCAATTCCAAATCAATCAAAGACCTTAATATGAAGCCTGATACTCTGAAACTGTTAGAAGACAACATTGGCAATAACATACAAGATATAGGTTTAGGAAAGAACTTTCTAAACTGGGCATCTTTTGGTCAGGAAACAGGTCAAGAATCAACAAATCAGACCTCATTAAACCAAAAAGCTTCTGAACACAAAAAGAAGCAACCAAGGAAGTGAAGAGAAAACCCACAGAGTGGGGGAAAAATCTTCACCAGCAACACATCTGACAGAAGTTTAACATTCAGAAAATGTAATGAACTCAAAACACAAAGAATCAAGAAAGAAAGTAATCCAATTAAAAGATGGACTATGGAGCTAAACATAGAGTTCTCAAAAGAGGAATTAAAGATAGCTAAGAAGTATCTTAAAAGGTGTTCGACATCATTAGTAATTAGGGAAATAAAAATTAAAACCACTTTAAGATTTCATCTTACTCCAGTCAGACTGGCTAAGAACAAGAGAACAAGTGATACCAATTGTTGGAGAGGATGTGGGGAAAGGGGAACACTCATCCACTGCTGGTGGGATTGCAAACTTGTTCAACCTGTATGGAAAGTAGTGTGGAGAACTCTTATAAAACTCCAAATGAATCTACCATTTGACCCAGTTATACCACTCCTTGCCATATACTCAAGGAACTCATCCTATTGCAGAGACACTTGTACATCGATGCTTGTTGCTGCTCTTTTCACAATACCTAAGAGATGGAAACAACCTAAATGTCCCTCAAGTGATGAGTAGATAATGTGGTTCATTTATACGATGGCGTTCTACTCAGCAGTAAAGAAAGATGAAATCATGAAATTTGCATGTAAATGGATGGAACTAGAAACTGTTATACTAAGTGAGATGACACAGACCCAGAAAAATAAATGACGTATATTCTCCTTCATATGTGGATCCTAACACCAAATCCTTGTAAGTGAGTGTGTATCCAGACATAAGTACAGAAACCAAGATTGAAAAGGAAACAGGGAGTTAAAGGAAAAGAAAGAACCTGAAAGAGAAGAACAGTAGGAAAGAGGTATTAATAAGGGAGATATGGATAAAAAAGGGGTTATTTTAATGGGAAGGAGAGGGAAGGTTATACATGGAACCTTGGAGATAAAGGGAAAGAAGGAGCTCAAAAGTGGAGAGACCATAGGAGAAGGGCATTATTATGGGAGAAATGGGGAAACCATGGTGGAATGGTTAGACAATGAGAGAGATAAATAATGCTTAGGTAGTTTTCAAAAAAACAGAGGGGGTCCTGGTACAAGCACCTTCCTTGGGGTTTACACTGAGTTCAATATTGTATAACTGTATTAATTCAGTTGTGAACCTAAAAATTTACAGCCACTTTTGAAAGAGATGTATCCTTGCTTTGGAGTGTGTTACTGAATATGTTAATGATGTAATGAAATGTTTCTTCTAATCATGTGATATTAAATTAAAAAAAATTTAAAACAATAATTCTTCATATTGATCCTTAATAATTAGTAGATGTGAAAAATATTACCATTGAAATCTACCTGATGACTTATACCCATGCTCACATGCCAAGGAGCTCAGAAAGTAAAAGACTGTGACTAGTAATAATCAGATACAGAGCGATTAGAAATGCATCTGCATCTTAGTGTCAATTGTATTAAAAATGAGTTTTTCTGTATGAAACTGTATTTTAATAATGAAATGGAGATCTTTTTTAAAGTTTAAAACCTCATTTAAGTTTATATCTTATAGGGGTTATATGGAGTACAATATTGTATAACTGTATTAATTCAACTGTAACCCTAAAAATTTACAGCCAATTTTGAAAGAGATGCATCATTTACAGCCAATTTTGAAAATGATGCATCCTACCTCAGGAAACCGTTATTGAATATGTCAATTGTGTTGTAATGATATGCTTCTTCTAATTATGTTGTTATTAAATAAATAATTTTAAAAATCGAGGGAACCATATTAGTTCAACAACCTACTGACAAATTATACATACACCTAGCTCAAGGAACATAACATATGTCTAGTCCAAGTTTCTCAGAGAACGTTTGGTTTTTTGCCCAAGCTTTATCTACTTAGAGCATGGTAATTAAAAGTACCAGACTGTTGGAACTAACATTCTTGGATGTTTAACACCCATTCTTTGAGACCTATACTATATTTCTGGTCAGAGGATTTAAAGAACAGTGTTTGCTCCTCGCTCTCCAAGGTTGACTAAGTTCCAGGGGACTATGAGCATCTCTCAAAATGTCCTGTAACTGTGGTGCGTCACTTGTCCTCTTGATCAAGGAGGCCATGGAGACCCCACCAAATGTACATGAACCAGTGTCCAGTCTATAAAAAGGAGGGTCAACACAGAGGAAACATTTTTCTCCATGCTTCAGAGTGAAGCCATCCACAGTCGAGCAGGACCTTTGACTTATCTTCACACAGATGGAACTGTTAAAAGAAAGGAGCCAGGGGCTCCTCCCAAGCCCATATTACCCATGAGGAACAGATCCTCAAACGACCTTAAGAGTAAAAATAAATTGGTTAATCTGGGCCAACTGCATGCATGGTCTTAAATACCCAAAAGGAAAGTATAACCAAAGATTAAAGTGATCAGTGTAATTCTTTAAGAGTCCATGTGTATAGCTAAAGGCTACATACCTTCTGTGATGCTGGGACCAACAGCACACAGGGTGAAAATGCCCCAGAAGAGTGGCACATACGCAGGGAAGGGTGCATGGAGAAGGTGCAGGCTTGGCTGCAAGACAACTTCAGCATCCTCCTGGGCGTGTGTCGGTGTCGCTGCCATTGAGCTGCTGGGGTTGCTCCTGTCCGTCTGTTTGTGCCGGTACATTCACTCAGAAGACTACAGCAAGGTCCCCAAGTACTGAGAGTGCCTACGCCCCGAGTCTCCCCTCCCTCAGTCTCCAGAGGCCTCCCTGGCCCACCTCACTGCCAAGGCCCCTCACCCATCCTGGGAAGGCAGCGTGGGGGACTTTCAGGGGTCTGGACTGCTCTCCCTGCCTCCGCTGCCGGTGTGGGGTCCTGGCTCCTCTGTAGCTCTTCCGTTTGCTGCCTGGGGTCTCTTAGCAACTTGGAATCTCTCCCAGTATTACCTCATAGGTGGGCTGGGTCCCTCCCCACTCTGGAGGCCAGGCCACTCGTATTGCTTTTAAAAACCAGGGAGGATGGGTGCAGCACCCGTGGCCATCAGGGGCGGTCCATGAGGTTGTCAGCATTTTTCACTATGATTCTTTCATCTTGGGATTTTTTAAGTTTCTGTGGGAGAAGGAGAGGGTTGGCAGCCCTTCCCCAGGCCTGAATCAGTGCCCTCAGGTAGCTTGGCTCAGCTGGGGCCATGCCTTGGATAGGCCTCAATGAACTCTTCCCAGGTGAAGGCTCTGGACTGCTTAGGGACATGGGTCCCTCAGGTCTGACACAGGATCCTAACTGTCCTGGGACTAGGGGAAGAGGCGCTGGACTAGTGTTTCTTGGCAGCTGGTAGCTGTCCCCTATCCCCTGGGCTAAGGGTGGGTGAGGCTGTGCCTTGCAGGGTGGGGGAGGGGCTCTGTGTGCTCAACTCTGAAACTATTAAAGAGGGTTTGTTAACAATCTAAACAATCTAGACTGAAAAAAAAAAAAAGAAAACAAGAAACAATGAAGGACAGGAAATATCTTCCTTTGAGTTATTGGCTAGGGTGGCCCAAGAAACTCCCAGACAGTAACCCAGCATAGAACTGGGAAAATGAACAGCAGACCCCATCTTATCTAAAGGAATGATGGCAACTGATTGCTTCTAGTTGAGGAAGAGCTGATTTTCCTAAAACAAGGAACTATACATAGGCTGACTAGATTCAGCAGATGAACTGGCACTGGGTAATGGCTGGAGCACTGATAACACAGTGGACAGTAACAGGGATGACAGAGTATATGGCCTCCAGGGGAGTAGTGGGGGCTATGGGAGGGTGCCATTTGGGGTGCGGGTATGAAGATGAATAAGATTGTTTGGGATGTTCTGTATGCAATACACACACACACACACAGAGACAAAATCAACAACAACAACAAAAAACTGAAAAGCATTCTAAATAGTAAAAGCTTCCTTTTATACAGATTACAAACTCCTCTTCATTTTCTCGGTAAATAGTTGCACAATAGAACTGTGCTTCTTATATTAGGGAATTCTTTGGGTAGTGTCTGTGTGTGTGTGTGTGTGTGTGTGTGTGTGTGTTTCCTGCATGCATGCAGTTGCACCACATGTACCACATATATGCAATGCCTAGAGAGGCATCAGATCCTCTGGAACTGAAGTTATAAACAGTTGTCAGCCACTATGTGGGTGCCGAGAACTGAACCTGGATCCTCTGCAAGAAGAGCAAGTGCTCTTACCTGCTGAGCCACCTGTGCAGCCCCTTCTCTGGGTATTTTAATTGACTCACCCTAATGTTCTCTCTGCACTCTGTATCCCTTAAGCTGGTCCCATGATATATCATGGACTTAGGTTCTTCTACTACCTGAACACCCTGCTAGAGAAATACCAGTGTCTAGGCTCGGAATGCAAGGGGAAAATTGCTGCTTGTCTTTTCCATTTCGTTTCTGTTCTTATTGCTTAACATGACATTAGTACTTTGGCAACTGCACTGCATAGTTAACCCATACTGAGCTCCAAGACAATTAAAACCCTTGTGTTTTCTTCACGTGCTATTGATAAATTCCTCCCAATTATTCATGTGTGCATTGTTGTTGGTTTCATTTTTAAGTTTACATTGGAGCCTGTTAATTTTCATCATTTTGTATTCAGCACACGGATGCAACTTAAAAAAATATTTTTTTGGATTCCTTTTCAGTTTTCCTCCCCAGCCCCATGTCACACACAGGTTGATCTGACCATGCATGTCCTCATCCAAGTTAAGAATAAAAATGTTGATTAGCCTTAGGCCAAATCTATGATTTAGGAACTATGTTCTTTCAAGGTGAAACTTATCCATTAGTTATAAGTTAAAGTCTTCTCATAGAAAAAAATAGACTTGGACATGGGACCTCATGGGATCAGATAGCAGTGATCAAAAAGGAAACTTTGCTTGGAAAGTTCAGTAATATAAAATACATAAGCAGATGTATGCCATGGATCTGGTTTCATCTTCTGTCATATGTCTGACTACCTGTCTATCTGTCTATCGTATGTCAGTCTATCAACTCTGTATCGTTTTTTGAAGAAAGTATGTGATAATGACAATTTAAAATAGAGATCAGGTTTTAGCTTGTTATAAAATGGTAATTGGCAAGAAAACTACGGTGGTGATTTTGTAATTAGATGGTGAATAACTTGTTATTGATGAAAATTTCTTCAAATAAACAGAGAAATTATAAAGTGATACAGATAGAACCAACATGGGGGAGAGCTGAAGGGTCTACATAATAGTCAGGATTAATCTTTAGTATTGTGCCTCTTGTGTATGGAACATAGCACTTTGCCAATCACCACATCTTGGTTGGCTGAACATTTCTCTGATCCTTAGAGATGAAGGTGCAGTTGAATCCATTATTGAGATCCATTAAATTCAGATGCAAATAGCTAGAGCAGCCACCCCAAAGTATAATCAGGAATAAATGCTATAAGCATAATTAGTATTAGAATACATATTTTCATAAATTTTAGTAGGAAAGTTTATTAAATGCCTAGTAAAATTATGTATGTTATACCTAAGTTGACTTTGTTCTGACCTATAAAATTAGTATTTTTATTAAGAAGAAAAAGAAGACAATGATAGGATTTACCTAACTTTTAATGAACTTTGTCATGTAAAACAAACCATTTAAACTTCTTTAATTTTTCTGTCTGCAAAGTGGTTTTAAAATTATGTACTTGAACAGTTTAGTAAAAATCAAAATTGCAAATAAAATCTCCCAACAAATCCTGATAATTAAGCCAATAATAACTTGTAAATGAAAACAGGCAAAAACCATGAAAATAGAGAAATTAAAGATCATGATCATTAAACTTGGACCAACAGAAGAACAGATTTAAAATAAGTCTAAGGAAAGCATTTTTAAAATCCTCCAACAGCCTAATGTTTACTAGTCATTGATATATAGACAATGTCCTTCTTAAAAATGATGATTCCTTGGACCCTGTTGAACTTATCCTGAAAGCAGTTTTTTTGCCTAGGACTATGTGACTCATATAGCTGAAAGAAATATTATACATTTCTTTTATTCCCATATCCTATATATTATATTGTTAATTTATCATTCTTTATTTCTTAAACATTTAAAATATTTAGAGATAAATTATATACATTTCTTTTGTGATTTTTTTTGTGTATTTTGTACAGAGCATCTTAATCATCTTTATACTCCCTTCCCCACTGGCACCATCTCAAAGACCACCCCTTACTTACACACACACACACACACACACACACACATTGGATTTTATGCATTCTGTAATTTGTGTTAAGGCCTATCATGTCAAGTGAGTGTCCTCAGATGTTCCTCAGTGCAAGTTCATCCACTGGGGTTCTAGAGTCTTTCCCTTTAAGAAGATCAGCTCTTCCTCACCCAGCAGTAATCAGATGTCAATAGATTTTTTGGCTAAAATTGGGCTCTGCTGCCTTTTCCAAAGTACTAAGCTGGGTTTTTGTCTGCTTGAGTTTGTATGTGTTTTGTGCATGTTGACACTATTGCTGTAGGTTCATATGAGCAAGGTCCCAGGAGTTACCTGTCTCATCAATTTTTTAATCATTATTTTTTAATTTTTAATAACTACATGGTTAGAAGAAGCATTTCACTACAGCCTTAACATAATCAGTAACACATTCCAGAGCAAGAGTACATCTCTTTCACAAGTGGGTGCAAGCCTCTAGGTTCACAGTTGAGTTAATACAATTATACAATACTGAACTCAATATAAGCCCTGTAAGACATAAAATTGAATGAGTTTTTAACCTTTAAAACAGATCTCCATTTCATTTTAGAATATAG
>NW_008355272.1:36974-58950 GCF_000622305.1 Nannospalax galili
AGCCCTTATACTCATATCCCTGCTACTGTCTGCTGTGTTGTTGGCACCCCAGCCAATCCCCACTACTTGCCCTTCAGGTGAATCTAGTCAGCCTTTCTAGAGGTTTTTGTTTTAGGAGGGTCAGCAGTTCCTCTTCTAGCAGCAATCAGTTGTCAATACTCCTTTAGATAAGATTAGTGTCTGCTGTTCATTTTCCCAGTTCTATGCTGGGTTACTACTTGGGAGCCCCTTTGTTTACCCTGGCCAGCAACTCAAAAAAGGTATCTCCTATCTGGCATTGTTGCTTGTTATGTAGCCTTTAGCTATGCATATGGACTCTTAAGAAATTATATTTACCCTTTTAATCTTTGGTTATACTTTCCTTTTGGATGTTTAAGGCCACGCAGTTCGCCCTGATAAACCAATTTATTTTTACTTTTAAGGTCATTTGAGGACCTGTTCCTCAGGGGTCACATGGGCTTGGGAGGATCCCCTGGCTCCTTTCTTTTACCAGTTCCACCTATGTGAAGATAAGTCAAAGGTCCTGCTCGATCATGGTTGGCTGCTCTTGGAAGCATGGAGGATGTGATTCCTCTGTGTTGACCCTCCTCTTTGTAGACTGGACACTGGTTCAAGTCCATTTGGTGGGGTCTCCTTGGCCTCCTTGTTCAAGAGGACAGGTGACCCACCACCATTACAGGACATTTTGAGAGATGCTCATAGTCCCATGGGACTAGTCAACCTAGGAGGGCAAGGAGCAAAAAGTGTCTTTTATGTCCCTCTTACCAAATTAGTATAGGTCTCAAAGAATGGGTGTTAAACATCCAAGAATGTTAGTTCCACAAGTCTGGTACTTTTAATTACTGTGTGCCATGTAGATAAATCTTGGGCAAAGACCAATTGTTCTCATATAAACCTTACCTAGACATATGTTTCTTGATCTGCTATGTATAATTTGTCAGAAGGTTGTAGGAGTAATATGGTTCCCTCTGGTTTTCAAAACTAGCTAGGTATTATTTATCTCTCACATTGTCTCACCCCTCCACCATAGTTTTCCCACTTAAGGTGCCCCCACTGTCTCATCAATTTTTTAAAATGTATTCTGAAGTTGAAATTTTTACTCATCTTCATTGACTTTTGCTCCTTCATTTCCTTTTATTTAGTGAGGCTTGCTGTGGTCAAAGCATCCCCTCTTATCTCCATTTCCTTTGCACTTTAGAAACAATTCGATTACTAAACACAGCATCTTATGGTCCCAGGGTACCAAGGAGGAGGTGACAAGGTGAGACTATATGAATGGTTCTCCACTGATTTTGTATCTTTTCTTATAGGATTGTGGGATGTGCGTGATAAAAGATGGAGCCTATGTGACACATACCTATGGCTGTGTGCCTGGTCCTTAACAACTTGACAGAGATTAGCAATTAAACTTCCCTGGAGAGTCATTCTACAGACAAGGCAAGGTTTGCTTTATTCCTACTTTGTCCTTTCAGAGGCACTGTACAGAGCTCAGTTACATGGAGGAAATAAAGGCAAACAAGCACATTCTGGCTATAAGACTGGACCTTGTGCCCAGGTGTTGGAGCTTTCCTATGTGGCAGTTTCATGTAGAGTCTAAATGAGGCAGGAGAAGGCATCACCTACTCTACTATAGCATGAGCCTATTTTATTTTTTATTTTTTAAATTTTTATTTTTGCTATTGCCTACCACTTTGGGGTTTAAACAAATGAAGGGAAGAATCACAACACCAATAGCCCATTATTGTAATTTAAGCGCCTGCCAGTGGTCATGCTGTTGCTGAAATTTCCTGCTAGTGTTACAAAAGCACAAATACTAACCTTTCTTTTTTTTTTAAGTGCTGGGTGTTGAATCCAGGTCCTCAGCATACTATACAAGCAGTTCTACCATTGAACTATCTCTATGCCTCCCCAAAAGCATTTAATTAATGCAAACTTCATGTTCCTTTAACATCTTGTAGTCCTCCTGAGTTGCCTTGATACTTGGCTCTCCAGCCTGGAGGAGGAAAGGTTTAAAGAAACAGCTCCCTTTCTGTCCCCCAATCGCTAATGCTGCTTGCAATTAGGACCTGCCAGGCAGGAGTCACTAGCTGCTAATCTCAGCTAAACTTCTGGATTGCAAGGCAGAGCAGACAGTCAGGAAGGGCCACATTCTCTAGGAAATAATTCTGTAAGAAAGAGGCTTAGGTAGAACTCAGGAAGAAAAGGCAGCAACGGGCAAACCAAGTCCATTTCCAGGAAAGAAGGATCTGTCTATCTTTCTGGTGCTTGGCCAAAGGAACACAGCTTGAGGACAGGGATGAAGCCATCACTCTGCTTCCCTCCAGCTGGGTTCCCATGCTGCCATCTCTGTAAGCAAGAGCTACTAATGAGAAAAAGCATTAGCAAGGCTTCCCTTGGAATGCTGAGGGCTTCAACAGCCTTGTTATCCATTTTTTGCCATTCACTCTGTGCCAGAGCTCAGGGAGGCAGCCAAGTGGACCAGCCCGCTTTGCTGTACCCACTCATTTGACTTATTAGCAGGATGGTAATTATGCTACAAAGGGATGAAGGGCAATGAGTGGGAGGCAAAGGAGGTGATTTGTGGAATGACAGTCCTGGCACTTCTGCACTCAAGAAGGCAGATAGGAGGAGGAGATTCAAAAGGTGGACAATCTGCAGCCAAGGCTGAGCATCTTATTCACCTTTATGGAAACTTGTTTGAGAATTGCCTCCATAATAAGGCCATCCACCTATTCAGCCTTACAACATAGCTCTCTGCAGCAGGCCCCAAATAGGCCCCTTTCAATAAAGAGTGTGTGTTTGATTATAAGTACTTTTTGGAAACAGTTTTAGCTGCTTGTTCCTTTTTAACTGGCTTAATGCTGTCTCTTTCAAAAGATTTAAGATAAAGTTTGTGTTAAAGCTAGACAAGCTAGAGAGAAGGCTTGTCTAGCAGCTGGGGTGACATATAGAAAATGAGGAGCATTCCTCACAGGGTCACTCAGAAATGTTTGCTGAGGGTTGTTATATCAGGCACTGTTCTAGCGACACATGACAGTGAATCAGCTGATACTCTTGGTTCTTTACAATTTCATATGGGGACATAAAATGAGTGAATTAAGATATAATTTTAGTAAAAATTGTTACAGTGAATAAGAATGAGGCATTATAGATTATGAAATGCTTAAGAAATACTGTGAGGTGATATTTCACTAGGAGTCCATTACTCAAATGTCTAGGTAATAATGCTATCCCAGGCTGAAGGCAAAGCAATGTCCAGATTTGAAGGTAAAAATGAGTCGGAATTCTGAGGGACTCTGAGCCCTTCTGAAGAGAAGGGCTGGAAGCAAAGTGAAGAAAAGGTAAGGGGGACAGACATGGTATAGGAAGGCCAGGCAGGGGAAAGACACACTGGTCAGGAGTTGCTGAAATTTGATTTCAAGAAAATTGGAAAGCATAGAACGGTTTAAATCAAAGGAAGGAATCATCAAGTTCAAGTTTAAAAGCATGCGTCTCAGTTCGAAATGGGGAAGGGTGCAAATCACACGGGACAAGTGTTAAAACCAGGAGCGACTGCAATATTGAAGCAAGTAACAGGTACAGAAGCTGGAACTCAAAATGAAGCATGTGGATTACTCAGTCTTCACACTCCTAAGAAAAGGGCCCTGGGTCTAAATAGCAATCTTCTGCTCCTGTTTTACACTGGTCACTCACTCTGCACGCTGAGGACTCTTTGTTACTTATTGCCCTTTAAATATCCCTTTGGAGTCTGGGAGCTCTCTGGGACATATGGAGTGAATTTTAATTCATTCTTGTACTGGATAGCTTTACTTGTCAACTTTAAACACTTGGATGTGGTGGAGGGGATCTCAATTGAGGAATTTCCTCCATTGGATTGGCCTGTGACCATGTCTGTGGTGCATTTTCTTGAATGTAAAGTGATGTGGGAGGGCCCAGCCTACTGTGGGCAGTACCACTCATGGGCAGGTGGTTCTGTGTATATAAGAGAGCAGGCTGAGCACAGGCTAGGGGAGTAAGCCAGTAAGCAGTGTTTCTCCATGGTCTGTGCTCCTGGTTCCTACCCTGAGCTCCTACTGTGGTTCCCCTTGATGATGAACTGTAAGCTATAAGGCAAAAGAAACCCTCTCCTCCCCAAGTTGGTTTTGGTCAGTGTTTTTATCATAGCAATAGAAAGAAACCAGGACAATTCTCCATGATGATACATAGTAAAACAATTTGGAATGCAGGCGTCACATATGAGGTCCATGTTGTCCTCTTTGAATCCCATTGTTTTTCACTTGGGGATCACAGATGATCATATGTTACCAACAGTCACAATGGGTCTCAAGTACAAGCCTTTACTGTATTCTGCAGACCTCAAGTAATATAGTACCTGGTAAAACATAGGGACTCAGATATATTTCAGAAAATATGAAGGACTAAATGAATGGATGAAGTCTGGATGGGAAAGTTGGTAAGAAATAAGCTAAGTTCAGTCAATCGTAGGGCCAACCACAGAGTGATCTCAGAGTTCATAGCTCTTCATTCTCAATCCATTAAGACTTCCAATATATAGAAAAGGGCCTAAGGAATTCAGTGTAAATTCTGGAGATTTTTATCTGTGGACTTCAGTATCCGCATTAGAAAAGAGAAATAATGTTTTCCACAACCCAATACTCAGGAACAAATGAAATGATGAATTATGTAAAGCCCTCAAATAAGCACTGAGAAAATAACATTCTGATGAGTTTATTAAGCATACTCTTATTTGGCAATATTCTCTGATTATAAACCCTTTGATTTGTGGTATCTTGGATAGTTTCTTTGGAAAAGCTACTGTTCATCAACCTATAGAAATGCATAAATGTATTTTCCAATTTAACATGTCATTTGAAAATTAGAGAAGTTGATTGCTGTTTTGGCCAGCTCCTGGGTACACATGGCATGGATGGTACTGAGGGTTTCGAGATGCATATTTAGAGGACTCCTTCATGCCATGGAGTGGTGTGAAAAACTTGAGAAAAGAGAACTGTTCAGAATCAAGGAAATTTTCCATTTTCTTGACTTTACCTGACAGTGATGATTGTCCAAAGTCTAGGGGTCAATTGGTTCCTGAATTTTCACTTTCTAGATGGTTCTCTGGGCATTAGAAACAACACAGGTCAAGTGCACCTGCTGCTGATAATTGCTGCTGAATGGTTCTTTTTCCTTACTATGTTTTTACTCATATGAATAGTTCCTCAGGTTGACTGCATATTCTACCATAAACGCACCAGGTATTCTTCATCTATTTGTCCTTAAATGCAGCTATCACACTTCAGACTTTCCTAACACGCAACCTGGATTCCTCTGTGTGTATAAACACTGAGTATGATTGTTTGGAAATCCCATTTACGCAGCAGCTCATCATTCAAACCTCAACCATGCATCCTTTTGTTTTCAATTCTGAAAGGTCTAGTTTGAGCCCTGCTTGCTTTCTATCATGTAATCTCTGAAGTATACAAGAAAATAAACTTCTTCCTTTACTAATTTCCACTAAATAAGATTGAACCCACCATAAAAATATGCAAGGATGTATAAGTGTTTATAAAACAGTTGAAAGGGGAATTAATGATCATAGAGAGAAAACACTTACCTGAGCCCAAGCAAACAAAATAACTGAATGGTAGTCTTTTTTCTCCTGAAGTTCTTTCTGTTCCCTCTGACATATGGCACACTTCTCCTGGACCCTTGCCTATGAGTTCCACTGAGTCCTCCTCTGATATTTTCCCATGCCCCACCCAGGATAATAAACAGATTTATTCTCCAGCTTATAGAAAGTCTGATGGCCTCTCCATGGTACTTCTCATGATCAACATTCCAGCTCAGGAAGTCGTTTCCAAAATAAGTGTCAATCAAGATATTGTTCCAACCAAAGGCAATGTTCCTTCTTAGATGGTATTCAGGTGCGAGCTGTTAAAATATTTGTCAGGCCTCAATAGTTCTAGAGTCCCAAGGAGTTATATTCCCCACTCTGTCTCACCTTCCATGTTTAACCACTTCTGTCTTGCAGTCATAGTGAATTATTTGTAGCAAGTACTAACTGACACTTCAACTTCTTAACATTTTCTTGTTTAAAGCCTTGGAATAGCAGTATCTATTTTATATAGGTAAATCCAACTTAATATTTAAATCACCTTAGAAGTAACCTCCTTTAAAATATTTTTCCTACAACTGAGCAATGTCATTTCTCCAGACAAACCAAAGAGTTTCTGTTAACCTGTGCCAACTTCTCCAATCTATTATAACAGTGTGATCACTATCTTCTCGTTTCTGCATCCTCATCTCCAGATAGCATGTATAATCTTTGAAATGCTAGCCAGCTGCTGAATGAATGAATGCATGAACAAATGAACTCGTGCATGAATGATGTTACCCGTGGCAGTTCTTTTCATGGTTCCCGTAAGAACTAAACTTCAATTTTAAAATGATATAAAATCCGAACCCAACAAACACACCATTCTCTTGTTTTCCTTTTTGCTCCTTTTTAAAAAAATTGCCACAGCTTTGACAGCAACTGGATCTGTTGGTTACAAACACTATGATGTGTTTTGGCCCTTGAATTCTATACATTATGGCATATGCAAAAAAGTCATAATTTCAAGATGATAATTTGAATGGAAACAGATGGTATTTCAGTAGTGGCACACATAGATTCTTGCATCTTGCAGGTCATGTTCCCCAGCCCTTCCCCTTGGGAAAATATTACATTTGCCATATTTCTTTCCCCACCTCCCTCTCCCCGCCCCTCTGGCCATATGTTTCATAATGAGGGCACTTAAAATATCATAGAATTGGCCTGTCCTCATGATATTTAAAATATGAGATGTGACAATATCTCAAACATATTTCCAACACATGTCTGCCTAAGAAGAAGAAAAAAAAGCAATGGAAAGAAGTTCACACTGAGTTATTTTGAGGGGAGGTCGGTGAGAAGGGAGGGAGTGTCGTGCTAGGGATTTCAGATAACAGAAAAACTGGCTGCTTTGGCATAACGCAGGAAAGATGGTGTTTGACAAATGTGCTATGGATGTTTTTGGGAAACAGACTATCAGTAGGGAAATATATATTTTAATTCATAGAAGCAAAAAGGCCTGGGCTACCCAAAGAGTTTGGCTATTCATTCTTCAGTCTGCAGAGTGTTTGAGAGAAAGGTCACCCATCTGCTTTGCTGGGTGTGATTCTACTTTGCTGGGATCATCTGCTGAAGGGCCAGCCTCAGGGGAATCTTGGCTAGGCTTAGTTGTGCTGGCAGCAGGTGAAATATCAAATGGGTGAGGATAAATAATAAATGAGCCCATTTTTCATATTTCGATGGAGGGAAATGTTAATAGAGTTAGGGAACATTTGGATTCCCACACTGAAAACAGAAAGGCTTGGTTTCAGAACTGGCCACAGTCTCCAAAGGCCTTGCTATTTCTCTTTCCCAGAATGTGATGAAAAGTGGACTATATTTTTAAGGATCTGTATACTTCATCATTTACAGATGTTTCTGTTGTTGTTTTGTTTTTATTTCTGATTGTCTTTGAGATGAACTTTATAACATATAATCTCTTTTCACATTATTTATTTCTGGGGAAATAGATTCTCCACAGGCTTATTTACAGGGGAATGGGTGCCTCAAGGGTACACGGTCTGTGCAATGAATATGGATGCTAAACTGGAGAAGAAATGTCACAATCATTCTAGAAGTAAAACATGGGAAGGGAAGATGAGGAGGAAGATCATTCTACAAAGTCAATGGCTCATAAAATAACCTTAGAAATACTTTTCACTTTATAGTTCCTCACTTTCCCTTGAAGTATCTATAGCAGAAAAACCATGTACTTCTTTGGTTCTTCAAGTAAGTGATACTCACTTGGAGCAGGAATACTGTAAAGACAATTCAGGTTTTGAGTAGAACGAAAGGGATATCTCTTCGACATTTTATTAGGTGATGGTCTGAGATTTCATTGCTGGCCCTGAGCCCAGAGAAATGAGCTCCTTTGGAGACAGTGGACATATACGGTATAATTTGTTGCAGTACATTGTGACCACTTATAAATGTAGATGATGAGAAAGAAGCCTATAAGCATAAATCTTCTGTAAGCGAACTAATGCTACTTCAAGAGAAAATTAGTAATGGGAGAGAAAAACTAAATCAACCCCATTTCATCAGGATGTACCTGAGGAAACAGCCTTGGTTTTCATTCCCTTTGCAGTCTAAATTCTCTTTACCACCTCCTGTCTAGTGATAGCAGTATCATCACTCAGTTACCCAGACTTGACTCTGCCTTTTAAATAATCTTATGGCTCCCATATAAATGTTCTTCTTCACGCACTTCACAATCTCTCTGCTTTATTCCAAGCTCTCACTTTTGACTCCTGGTTGACTACTTTCAAGTTACTTTTCCATCTTTTCTCCACAGATTCCAGAATGGTGTTTCACAGTTGCGCTATGTTTGTGGCACTTTTATGACCACAAATGGCTCATTTCAGAGCCTTCTCTGTGCCTTGTAAATGAAGTTTGAATACTTTGTTTCTAATTAACCATCTCTGTGATGTGTTCTTTCTACCATGTCCCTACAGAGATGATCAGTTCAGCCTCTATCCTTCAAAATGCTTAACTTGTCTTGTCACCTGCCACTCCATTCTCTCCTCCTGGCACTGCAAAGTAGTCCTATGACTGGCTCAGTGTCCTCTCACTTTGTGATGAGAAGCAGAAAGGTGACTAGAGTAGAAGATATTATGAAGGGGAATTCACATTCTCGTAGCGTTTAATAAAGTGCATTGTCTTAATGGTTCTGCTTTATCATTAGGAATTGCTATTAATCTCTTCCTTTGCCTAACTTAGAATTTGAGATTTATCATAGTCACGCATATAAGAAAAAACTTTATATATACAAACATACCCAGAAAGCGAGACTGAGCAAGTGAGAGAGGGAAAGAGAGAGAGGAGAAAAAGAGAAGATGGAGAGATACCTTTATCTGTGGCATCATAGTGTAGAAGTGGACACTATTGTATTAATATTCCAAGCAACATGTGACCACTTACAAAATTAATTGTTTTAAATGCTGCCTGGAAATGAGATTAATTGTTCTGGTTAAATTAACCTGAATAACAGAAAGATATGTCTCCAAATATAGGAGGGGAAAGTAGAATAAGCTCATAAATTCAACATTCTGAAAAAGAAGCATTGCCTTCAAAAGAAGATATCTCAACTTACAGCAAGGATCCAGCCCTGTTTAAATCCAGGCCATCTGTCAGGAGCAGTATAGTTTTCCCTTTGACAACTACAGAAAGCAGTCCTAGTTTCCCTCTCCAGGTTGATCTATATTCTAGTTTCCATGAGGTGTCAAATGGAATGGTATTGAAGAATTCAACTAGCACAGGGTTCACAAAGTTTCAATTTACTGTGGCATAACAATGTTAAGGGAAGGGACTTAAACAGCACAGAAAGGATCTTTTCTAGTAGTCAAAGTTACCAGAAGAGGTGTGGCTTGAGGTTAGTTCAGAGGAGAAGAGCCGTACTTGTGGGTAAAAGCATTTTTTAAATTAAACACAGTTCACATACCTATTTAGATTAGATTTTTACACAAAGCTTTATACCTACCTATTCAAGATAGAACAAAGCATTGTTTCTATCTTCTTAGGCCCCTACTAGCTGTGACAGATTCTCAAATACTCCTATTTGCTGACCTTAATAGTTTGAGGATTAATGTTCAAGACTTTTGTAGAATGTACATCACTTGAAGTTTGTCTAATTTTTCTTAAACTGTGGTTTTATGCTATTGAGAGAAAGATCATAGAAGACAAGTATGATTTCCATCTCATCATATCCAGATACATGTTATTTCTATGATTTCAGTGCTCCATCATGAAGAGTATGTGTCATCTCTAAAGCTATATTGTTCTTCATATTAAGGACAATTGCCATCTCCTAGACTCTTCTGAGCTTTCGCCTCCCTTTTCCTGTCTCATTATGTCATGCTTATATGCTTTCTCCATGACTTCCCTGTTCTGATCATATCAAGGGTACCTGCTATCTCCGTGATTCCTGTGTCCCATCATGTCAAGGGAACTTGCAATCTCCACAACTTCCCTGTCTCATCATATCAAGAGTACATGTCTTCTCCATAATGTCTCTGCCCTGGAATATCAAGGGTATATGTCTTCATTTTTTCCCATCCCATCATATCAAAGATACATACAATCTTTATGACTTTCCTTCCCCTTCACATCAAGTGTACCAACTTTCCTGGTCCTATAATGTCAAGATACATGTTACCTCCCTAACTTTCTTCTTTCTGTCATACCAAAGTACATGCTATCTCTCTGACTTCACTACTCCCATAATAGCATGGCACATGTTATCTCCATGACTTCCTTGCTTCCCTGCTATCAAGGTACATCCTTTTTCCCTTGCTTAACTCTCACTTCATATCAGTGGTGCATGCCTTGCCCATGACTTCTCTGACAATACTGACTTTGGCAACCTGGTTAAGGTAAAGGTTGCCAGTTTATTCACTGTGAAGTTTCTCTAGGTCACTTCTTTCCATTCTATTGTTTTAGATGCAAATCACTCTAAGTACCACACATCCTTCAAGGTGGACTATCTGCAAAAATTTTGTGGAATTCTATATAAGAAATTGTTATCTACTGCCATTAATTATTTAATTACATAATCATTTTACATCTGTATTTTACTTCTGTATTTTACATGTTACACTTGTATTTGCGTCATACTTTGTGTTATAACACTATATAATGTCATTGATATCCTTGTTTCAGCTTTCCCATTAGGTACTCTCTTGTCTTCTGAATACTTCTGACATCTATCATTGTGTATTCCACCACTGTATATGTAATTATTTATCCTAGCTAACCTCTACTTTCTGTTTTTCCAAGATGTTCTAGATTCGTCTTATACAATTCCAGGCCCAACTGTAGACCCAATCATTTTTTTAAGGAGCTGCACTTTTTTCTTACCTGGAAAATAAGCACCATAAACCAAGATCTGGGTGTTGGCCATGCTTGTTGCTACTTGCAGCATGCAGGACTCAGACGTATAGATATGTACACTGACTTGTATGTGCAAGCATATACACAAACAAATCAAGATGCAATTATCGCTATCATATTAAGATAAATAAGAGGTCATAGTAGTGCCACGTCTCTAATGGAGTGCCACATTCATCACCCAGCCTCCTACTTACTCCTTTTGTTTATCATTAGCCTACAATGTCCAGTGTCCATAGTGAGAAAGCTACCTTCCACCACCTGCCATCTGCTTAATTATTTAATACCAGTATTATGTGTATTGATTTTAGAGTTATTCATTCATCTTCCCACAGGTAAGTTCTTTATCAATGAGAGTGCAACTTAAAGGTCCTTCTGCTCCTGATCTTACAGACTCCACTGATGTCTGAACTTATTTAAGTGAACAATTGTCTTCAGCTTCTTCCAGTGAGGTTCTTTCATAGATGATAATTGTAATAAACTTAGATTCTTCCTTCTGTAATTCCCCCCAACCTCCTTGGCAATTTTTACATCATTTTACTTCTACTTTGCTTCATTCTTTATCCGCTGTAACTAATGGTCCATTTTCTGTCTTTATCGTTTTGTCTCATATGCTACTATATAAATGAAATAATATGTTTCTTTAATGTCATCTTTTCTTTACAACAAATATTTAAATTTCAGCATTTGCAATTCTTGGCATTGGTAGCTTATGTCTTTAGGTTATTGACTGATATTCCAGTTCATAGACATGCTTCAGTTTGATTTCCAGTCATCTGTTGAAGGGCATCTTATGTGCTGCCTGGTATTTGTTGTTATGAATATAGTTTCTAATGAACATTTACGGATAGCCATTGTGGGTGTAAGTTTTCAAATCAGCTGGATAAATATCTAGGTGTACAATTATGAGGTTCAAACTAAGAAAATGTTTATCTTGGTAAGAAATTGACTTTCAAAATTACAGTATAATTTGGTGCTCTAACCATCAAAGACTGAGAGCCTTGTTTCTGCTTGTATCCAGCAATGGGCACTGTAATACTTCATTATTAGGCCACTTCACTAGGTGAGTAGTGATGTCACTCGTTGTTTCACTTTGTACTTCCCAAAAGGCAACTGATCTTGAGCTTCAGGTTCATTTGACAAATACATATTTTTGTAAGTGAGGTATATACTTAGATCTTTTCTTCATTTAAAAATCTGTATCCTTGTAATTAAAGAGTTTTTCCCCTTTTCTCATGTGTATGTGTCTGTTTTTTTTGTAGGGGTGTGTTCATGTGTGTGAGTTCACAAGTATGTGGGCATATTTATCCATGTGTGTGTCCACTAGTGTATTGAGTCCTGAGATTCCTCAATCACTTTCCACTTCATTTACTGAGGTAGGGTCTTTTCCTAAATCCAGCAATCACTGATTCCAGCTAGCCTAGCTAGCTAGGTTGTTCTGTGAATGTTCTGTTTCTTTCTCCTGAGTTACAGGTTAAAGAAAACCACCACTGCTTCCTGGCTTTTATATGACTTCTAAGGATCTAACTTCAGTCCTCACGTCTACACACTAAATGTTTTATCTAATGAGCCATCTCCCCAACTCCTTCCTTATTACTGTGTTTTAAGAAATTATTTTATATATTTTGAACAGAAATTGTTTCTGAGATATTCCTCCTGGTCTATGTTTGTACTTTTCATTCTTTTTTAGAACAGAAATTAAAAAACATAATTCTAATAAAATGCAGCTTACATTTGTTATGTCATGAATCATGCTATTTGTGTTGTATTTGAAACTTTTTCTCTGAAATCAGTCATTTACATTTTCTCTTGTGTGTTCTCTTTTTTTTAATTTTTAAATATGATTTATTTAATAACAACATACTTAGAAGAAGCATGTCATTACAACACAATTGACATATTCAATAACGTTTTCCTGAGGTAGGATGCATCTCTTTCAAATTTGGCTGTAAATTTTTAGGTTTACAGTTGAATTATTACAGTTATACAATATTGTACTCAGTATAAACCCTATAAGACATAAATTAAATGATGTTTTAACCTTTAAAAAGATCTCCATTTCATTATTATAATACACAGTTTCATATAGAAAAATTCTTTTTCAATGCAATTGACATTGGATGTTTGCACATGCATTTCTAATCTCTAAATATCTGATTATTACTAGTCACAGTTGTGTTCTCTTTTTAATAAGATTTTAAATTGTTTCTTTGAGAATTTCATACAATATATTTTGATTATGTTCAGACACCCTCCCCCATCCCTCTCAGATCCAGTCATTTCCTTACACTCCCTCATGTCTTATCTTTTATTTTTTTAAGGCTTGTTAAATTTGCTTTCCCAAAATGTTCTTGGGTATAGGTACATACCGTGGACCCTGGCCACTACCTAGAGTTACAACCCTTAAAGAAAACTGACACATACTCTCCTAGGGATTGCCAACAGTTCTTCAGCTAGTCAGGGGTTTCTTTCCTGCTGCTCTTTCATTCATGTTGGACCCGTGTCTGACTTAGGTTTGCACAGGTGTTGTGCATGCTGTCACAAAGTCTATGGGTTCATATGTGTGACTTCCTTGTTGTGTCCAGAAAAATGTGCCTTCTTTAAATTTATCCACAAACCCTGGCTCTTGTAATCTTTCTTCCCCCTCTTCTTAAATAATCCCTAAGGCTTTGGATGAGAGGGTGTGGTATGCATGTCCCTTCAGGGCCAAGCATCCCAAAGTCTCTTCGGCTCTGTTCATTGACCACTTATGGGTCTCTTTGTTAATTTCCATGTACTTCATGAAGAAGCTTCTCTGGTGAAAGTCGAGAGGTGCATAAATCTATAGGTATATCAATAAGTCACTCGGTGTCAGTTTAATCTATATCAATGTAGCAAAATAATACTAAAATGATCTTCCTTTTGGCTTGTGATCTGTCCAGCCATAGGCTCTTGCCTTGATAACAGTTCCAGATATGAGCTTCATTTTTGTGAAGTGGGTCCAATCAGAAAGTATTTGGTTATTCCCATAGTATTCATGCCACTATTGCACCAGTGGGCATATATTGCCAAGGAAGTGGTTATTTTGGCTCACAGTGTTTGCAGCTGCATATGATGGTGGATTTGTTTTTTTTGCTCCCAGTACCATACATTGCATCTTCCAGCACTATGAAAGCTAGTCAGTACAGATGAAGCTTCAAGGTCAATACCAGATTGATTTCTCCATATTTCTTCTATAACTACAACTCATATGTGTAGTGTGTTTAGGAATAGGGTTTTACCATTAAGTTCTTGAGGACAGCCAAGAGAAATAGCAATAGCCAATACTGTCTGAGGCTCTATGGGAATTCCTCAGTCAACAACTCTGAAAATGAAGGCCCATTCCTGGTGGGCTTTTTATTTGTTAGCCTGTGGTCATCTCTTGGGACATGGTCCCTCTCTCCCCCTCTAAGGCAACTCCATTCAAGTTTTATATATATATGTGTATATGTATATATTTTAGGAAACTTTTTCAGCAATAGGTTTCCTCAGGACTTTTTCTAAAGCCCACTAGTTTTAGTTATCCCTCTCCATACTACCTGCTCTACCCTGTCCTCCTATTCCTTACCCCATTAAACCCTTCCTATTCCATTATTCCCCCTTTCCACTGCATTCTATCTCATCTCTGATATCTCAAATTTCATATGGAGACACACACACACAGATATGTTAATCAAACAATCCTGAATAATAGAAGAACTTCTGCAGGTATCACCATCCCTGATTTCAAATTATTATACAGTGCTATAGCAATTAAAAACAGCATGGTACTAAAATAAAAACAGACATATAGACACATTGATCAGAGGAATATAATAGAAACATCAGATTTTAATCCACCCATTTAAAGCTACCCAATTTTTGACAAAGAAACCAAAAACACACATTGGAGAAAAGACAATGTAACACGTTCAATAAATGTTACTGGTCAAACTGGATAGCAACATACAGACAAATGAAACTAGATCCCCATCTCCCACCCTGTATAAACTCAACTCCGAATGGACCAAGGACCTCAATATAAGCCCTGATACCTGAAATCTGATAGAGGAGAAAGTATGATGCACATTGAAACACATTGGCACAATGAAGGACTTTCTTAACAGAATCCTGGTAGTGAAGGTATTAAGTCCAACAATTGACAAATGGTACCTCATGAAACAATGAGGCTTCTACGGCAAAGGACACCACCATTTGAGTGAAGAGGCAGGCTGCAGAATGGGAAAAATTTATCAGCCATGTATCTGAAAGGGGTTAATATCTAGAATACACAAAGAAATAAATCAATTAATCATCAAAACAAAACAAAATAAATACCCAAATTAGAAATTTAGGCAAGAAACTAAACAGAACATTTTCAAAAGGTGACATATAAACGTTTGAGAATTTTTTTTTAAATACTCAACATATTTAGCCATCAGAAAGTAGAAATTAAACTACTTTGAGAGTTCATCTCACTGAAGCCAGAATGGGTAAGACCCAAAAACAAATGATGACAGAATGTGGGGAGAAGGAGAACACAAATTTACTGCTGGTGGGAGTATGAAGAGATGCAAAGCACTATGGAAAACAGTGTGGAGGGCTCTCACAGTGCTATAAATAGATCTACCGCCTGACAGAGCTATTCCACTTTTCATGGAGCCTTTCCACTCTTGGAAATAAAGTTAAAGGGCTCTATATCCTACTACAGAGATACCTGCTCATCCATGTTCATTGCTGCTCTCTTCACAATAACCAAAAATGGAAACAGATGTCCATCAAATGATGAAGGGAAAATGAAAATATGATACATTTTCACAATGGAATATTATTCATCTGTTAGCAAAAATGAAATTATGAAATTTGTAGGCAAATAGAAGGACCTGGGAATAAACATTCTGAAGGAGGTAACCCAAACCAAGAAAGACAAATGTTATATATCCTCTCCCATAGGTGGATGCTAATTTTGAATCTTTAGGTGTGTTTCAATTGTAAAATACATAGAGATCAAGAAACTAAAAAGATGCCATGGAGGTGGGGTCGGGGGCAGGGTTCTGCAGCTTCTTAAAGAAATACTTTTAGTTTTACATAATTTAGGTCTACGATGCATTTTTGATTAATTTTGTCAAGTGTAAATCTTTGACTGAATTTCTTTTTCTTTTTATTTTATCTTTGTTCTCTTTCCTGCCTGTCTTTCTTTTGTGCATGTGACTATTCAATTGTCTGGCTGTAGCAATCTCATTCTTGCTTCATTGGTTTCCTTCTGTCCCATTATCCAGGATCAACTGATTATATTCATTTCATCTGGACCATTTCTGTTCTCTCTGTTTGACTAAACTATATGTTTATTTTCTCCTCAAGGCTGTATGGTCCTTATCTTTATTTATCCTTCTTTTTTTTTTGCATCTGAAAAACAAACCTAGAATCTTTACTATTCTTTAAACAATTGCCAGGACTGGAACAAAGAAAAGAGAAGACACAACAGCTTTGCTCTGGTCTTTATTATTCATATTGGGGGAGGCTGTTTTCTTATGTTTTTGTTGTTGCTAACAAATACAAATAAAATATGGAAAAACTCTACTTTCAAAGAAGAATCTAACAGTTCAAGAAAAGTCCACAGCTACATTCTAGTTATTGAAGACCTTCAGAACGATTTAAAATCCAGTTACAAACAGGAAGTTGGTAATCACATATCAGAAAAACTGAGTTCTATTAACACCTTTTATTCAGTTACCTACACCAGCAAGAGTTTCCAAAGGCAATTTTTTCCACATCAGGAGGTGGTCCTGACTCAAGAAACAATTTGGATTTGTCCTGCATCCAAAAATGTTTATCAAATCCTGTGTCTCTCACAGGCATTTCAAACATGTAGAAAATAGAAATATTCCAGTGTGTGAAATATCCCAATGTCAGTGGTAAGTCAGTAAGTTTCCTTTGGAGAAAAGGCTGCTAAAACTCCAGTCTATACATGCAAAGTGAGCAGGAAGTTCAGTATTCTTCTTTAAACACCTATTATTCTTTTTTTAACTTAAAAAATGTTATTTTTATTTTATGTCTATGTGTGTATTGCCTGCACGTATGTAAATGCACCTGTGCCAGTGCAATGCACACATTTATCAGAAGAGGCTGTCAGATCCCTTGGGACTGAAGTTACCAACAGTTGTTAGCTGCCATGTGGGTGCTGGGATTCAAAACCTGGTCTTCTGCAAGAACAACCAGTGTTCTTAACTGCTGAGCCATCTCTCCAGACGCAAAACCCATTATTCTTAAAATATCATTCCAGAAGACTAAAAGTGAAGGACTGAAAGTTCAGTAGAGAATGGGAAATGGGTGGAGCACACACCATGAACACAAAGAGAAGGAAAACTGTACAGACTCAAGCAGTTTACAACAAACTACTCTGAGATACCAAACGCGGTTGAAAAAATTATCCATTCTGCTGGAGCTGGGGCTTGTGTGCTACCTGAAGATCCATGCTGGGCAATTCACTGCCTCTAAGCAATATTCCCACCTCCACAGAACCCTAGTTTCTGCACCATGCCTCAGTGAGGTGGGCTCTTATTCCACCCCTCGTCCCACCGCTGGGAACTCTAGGTCTCCGTATGTGGCTGTCTGGATGGTTGTCTTCCCTGGTGACTAGAGTCTTCTCCACATTCAGGGGAACAGCTCATCTGAATAAGATGGGCTTGTTGCTAAGGTTCCTCTGAACAGACTCAGAAAACACATCCAAACCAAAATTGGATAACTTCTTGCCGCTGTTAATGTGTAACTCCATCACTGTCCCATAATTTTGGCAGGAATTCTTCAGCTCAGACTAGTGTACCTAGTGTGACAAGTTCCAGCACCAGGACCTGATGCCTGTCAGGGTGCTTCATGATACCGCCATGCGCCACTTCGCCCTGCTCACCAGCCTTTCGGATTGGCCAGGGTCGCATCTGGGGAGGGATATTTATGTGTTGCTCTTGAATTCTTTGATCTTTCTGAGGACTCTGTAGTACGGCTTTGATTCTGGACCCAGGTGTGGTGGCATTTTAATGACGTGGGCTGGGATCCGGGTCACAGGGACAGCTCTACTGGGAGGAAGGTTCTAACTAGTCACAGACACCCAAGAAAATAATCTGCATATCATCCTGTGCTGCCTGGGCAATGTCTGCTGTCACTGAGGAAGAGCTCTTCTCCCATCCTCCGGAGCATTTTCCTCTAAAGCAGGCTCAGGCATTTCCGGTTGGATCTCAGGTACTGGGTCTTGCTCTTATTCTGATTCAGACTCAGGCTCAGAGTCAGCAACAGGCTCCTCTGTATGAACCCCTACACAACCTGGTTGTTGGTTGTTGGACAGCAGCCCCATCACCTGCACCACCACTGGGTCATTGAGCATAGAGTGAGCTTCCTCATGGTGGGTCTTAGTGTGGCAGTTGGTGAAGTTTTGTGACATCAATTTCCAATGAATTTTCTTCTGTCCCTAGACTGCAAATACTGGCTTTTGATTTGAATCCAGGTCCAAAGGACATAGCAAGAGTTCTTCCCATAAAATCTGAGTGGATTAGCCAGAGAGGACCGAGAATTCTTCCACAGGATGAAGGTGGCAGGGACCCCTTGTGCAAGTGCAGCCACACACATGTCCCCTGCCACCCCATCATATAGTTTTATAAGTAAGTGTGGTGGTTTGAAGGTGCTTCTATATTTGGACACTTGGTCCCCAGTTTGCAGTTTGTCATGCCGTTTTGGGGAAGGTCATGGACCATTTGGGAGGTTTGCTGATGCTGGAGGAAGCAAATCAATAAGGGCGGACTTTGAAAGTTCTTGAACCTTACCAGATTTCCAGTCTTTCTCTCTGCTTCCTGTGCCTGCTTGAAGATGCAATCCCTCAGCTTTCTGTTTCAGCCACCTCCTTCCACCACTCCTCCCAGCTATGGTGGCCTCTAACCCTCTGGAACTGTGAGCAAAATAAACTCTTCTTTCTACAAGTTGCTTTTGGTAAGTATTTTCATCCCAGAAGCAGAAAAGTAACTAATAGCATAAGTTTTAAAATTATCAGTGAATCTGTATTATTAATTCTACATATTTGTTCTGTATTTGGGGAGCCATTCTATGTATTTTGTGTTTCCATAAAAATTTTAGGGCCAGGGTGTTGATAACTGAAAAATAGCTTTCTAGGATTTTTCCTAAGCTTGTGTTGAAGCTACCAAACAAATGAGCAGTGGCCTCAACAGTACTGGGTTTCCTAATCCATGCATATGGAGTCTCTCTCCATTATTTAGATGTTGATTTTCATCAACAGTTTGTGATTTTCTGCCCATTAATCCTTAGAAATGAATGTGTTAGATTTACACCTACATAATTCTTTATGGTGGATGTTAATATAAGTGACATATGTTAAAGCAAGCGACTTGTATACTAAATTTTATTTTTATATTTTTGGCATTTATCTATTTGTGTATATGTAATGTTTGAGTGTGAGGGTGTGCATACCGCAGTGTGCATGTGGCGATCAGAGTACTGCCTGTAGCAGTAGGGTTTCTCCTTCTGCCAGGTAGGTTCTGGGGATTGAACTCAGGTCATCATGCTTGGAAGAGGCCTTTTGCGTATTAACTTTTAATCCTTCAATACTGCTATTTTCATATGCTAGTTATAGAAATACTATTATAGATTCTTAGGGACTTTTTTCAGTACAATGTCATTATTGATAAACTGGGAATTTTTACATCTTTTATTCCCTAGTGTATATGTTGTTTTAATCTTCTTTTTCTGTCTTCCTAAATCGAGCTTTCATCAAAATTGTGAGCAAGAGGACACCCTTGCCTTGTTCCCAGTCCCAAGACAAAGCTTCCTGTACCTCCCCATTAAGCAGTAAGTTTTGGGTAAAAATATTATCAATTTGAGGATTTTGTTTGTTTCTCTGCATACAGTCTGCAGTGTTCAGGTAATTTTTATTATGCATGGATGCTCATTTTTTAAAGGCCTTTTCAGTGCCAATTAATATCATTTTTCTTCTTTAGTCTGTTGATGTAGATGAATACATTGGTTCAGTTTTGGATGTTAGACCAGTTTTGCCTAAATGAAATAAATCTCACATCACATGGTGTATACAAATCACCGCAAACACTGGTGGATTTGATTTGGTACTTTTTACAGACTCCATGAATCTGTGGTTAGGGGAGATGTAGGTGTTGTGCAGTTATTATTGTCATAACTGCATTCTGGTGTTGGTGATAGTGTAAAGGTAGTCACGTGAAATGGGGCTCCAGGTTTTATTTTCTGGAATAGACTCGGGAGAAGTGGCATCATTTTACCCCAAATATCAGCAAATTCTTGAGGCACTGGGACTGGTGTTTTCATTTCCTGGAATATTAATTGTGAGTTAAATTTCCATATCAGACATAGTGCTATCAAAGTTATTTTGTAGTTTGCACCATTCAGAGAATTAATCCATGTTATTTACATTGTCAGTCATAGATTTGTTCTGGCATTCTTCTATCCTTTCAATATTCAAAGGATAAATACAACCTCTCTAATTTATGACACTGGTAATTTATGCCTCCTTTTTTCTCATTGCTGAGATCAGGCAGATACTTACCAATTATATTTAACTTATCAAAATCTAGCCTTCAGTTTCTTTGCTTTTCTCTGTTATTTAGCAGTTTTAATTTCATTGATTAATGCTCTAACTTTAAAAATTACATTCATGGTCTGGGCATGGTGGTGCATGCCTTTAATCCCAGCACTTGGTAGCCAGAGGCAGGCAGATCTCTGTGAATTCGAGGCCAGCGTGTTCTACGTAGTGAGTTCCAAGCCACCTGAGGCTACGGGGAGACCAAAAAATAAAAAAAATACATTCGTGTGTGTGTGTGTGTGTGTGTGTGTGTGTACGATGAAAGGGTGGAGGACAACTTACCAGAATCAGATCTCTCCTTCTAGCATATGACTCCAGAGGATGTAACGTCTGTCTTCATGTTGTTGTGGAGCACCTCTGCCCACCGAACCATCGCAATGGCCCTACTGCTCATTTTAACTTTTCTCCTTCTTGCTGAGCACTTAACTTTCTTTCTGTCTCTCTGGTTTTCTGAAGTGTCAGCATAGAGTTAAGGATGAAAGATTTCCCCATTGTTCTAGCAGATATAATTTACATTTCTTACTAAGCACTATTTTTGTTTTACTCCCTAAATTTTGATAAGTTGAATTTTTATTTTCAGTTTGTTCAAAAGATATGTGAATTTCTGCTGAGAATTGTTTTGTGTTCATGTGTTATTTACAAGTACGATAAATTTCAAAATATTTGATACATTTCCAAATTTCTTTCTGTTAATAATTTGCAGTTTCGTACCATTGTGTTCTGACAACATATTTTGCAGGATTTCTGTGTTGTGTTTAATATCTCAGAATGTGGTCTGTCTTTATAAGTGTTCTGTATCAGCTTGAGAAGAATGTCTGTTCTGAGCTGATGGGTGGAGTGCTCTTTAAATGGCAGTCAGATCCCTTTGATTGATCGTGCTGCCCAGTTACCTGCATCTTTGGAAATTTTCTGCTTTGTTGACATGGCAATTGCTATTGTATTTTGACATATTTAACAATAATAATGGGTTTTCTTACATTTTAGTTTTATTAGATTTTGCTTTATTTATATTTAAACTCTGTTATTAAGCACATGCATTTTGAGCAACATTATGTGTTATTGATGAATCAATTTCTTTATCACTTTATAGTGTTTTCTCTTTATTCCTGATATTTTTTCTTGCTCTGAAGTCTGCTCTTTCTGAAATTAATATTGCTACCCCAGCTTTTTTTTTTTGCTGAACTTTAGTATGGTGTTTCTTTCTCCATTTCTATTTATTTATTTATTTATTTATTTTTCAATGTTTTGAAGATTGAATCCCAGGCCTCACACAGGTTCGACAAGCACTTTGCCACTGACCCAGACCCACAGCTCTAAGATGTCTTTATTTATTTATTTATTTATTTATT
>NW_008355272.1:59094-88824 GCF_000622305.1 Nannospalax galili
TTCCATGGGATTTTTAGTTGAATTATTTGAACTTTAGATATATTTCTAAGAAAACAACTGCTGTGTCTCAGAAGTTCAGTAGTTATAACCAACCAACTGGACCTTTTTTCTGGCAATTTGGGTCCTTTGTCAACTAAAAAAAAAAAAAAAAAAAAAAAAAGAAAGTAAAAAGTAAGGTTCATTTTAATCAGTCAGAGACTATTACCAAGTACTACAACTGGTCCCACACAGATATTGTCTATGAATTGCCCAGGCCTAAGTGATACATCTACAATGCAACCTCTACATCTAAGACTCGTGGAACATAGAACAGGGATAAAGAAGAGGACACTAATGAATCTCTCGGTTCTCAATAATGAAGATCCCTCATGCAGCGGAGGGCCAGGAACACAGAAGCTCACAAATAGCCAAAGTTTAGAGATCAAGAGTCTGCTGAATGCTGGTCCTTGGGCAGGATCCCTTTATTAACCTTCTCCCACCCAAGGCTCAGGTATCATGGAAGAGGGGCAGAAAGATTGCAAGCGCCAGCGAGGAGGTACATGACCATATGGAAATAGAGCCTGCAAGCTCCTGGGAATCTGCCCATATTATTCTATGGCAATGGTGTCAGCATACACAAGTCCCATGCAGACACAGGCAGACAGTAACCCAGCATAGAACTGGGATAATGAACAGCAGACCTCAGTCTTATCTGAAGGAATGTTGGCAACTGACTGCTGTTACATGAAGAGGAGCTGATCTTCCTAAAACAAGAGACTCTAGATAAGCTGAGTAGAGTTAGTGGACAGACTTGCACAGAAATGACTGGGGACAGATATCTTTATTTTTATCTTGTATTATCCTGAACATGAATTTCTTGACAACAATGCAGATTTAGATTAACTTTTTATTCATTTGAATATATCTTTTGTTTTAAATTTGTACCTGTATACTATTGGCATTTAAAGAGGTGCATTTATTGTTTCCTTTCTACTATGTTTTTATTTTTATTATTTTAACATGACTTTCCTAATGATCACTGAACAGTGTATATGACGCCAATAAAATACTTTTCTGAGCAGATCAACTGTATTACATTTTGAAATGTTAATGGTGAGGGTGAAGAGATGGCTCAGTATTTAAGAGCACTAGATATTCTTCCAGAGGACCTGAGTTCAGTTCCCAGCACTCAAATGGTGACTAACAACTGTTCATAACTCCAGTTCCAGGAGATCTGACACCCTTTTCTGGCCTCCACAGGCATTGCACACAGAAGTGCATTTATATACATGCAGCCAAAGCGCTTACACAAATAAAATAAAAATGAGTAAATAAATAAAATGTAAAGAATATTCCAGACTTTGCAGTGAACATTGAAACAAATACAATTCGATTTGCAATAACATTACATCATTTCATGTATAGTGCAGGATACTCATATTTCTTCCAAATGTTCCTAAACTCCTTAGAAGTGTTGTCATCCACTTTATTTGATCTTGTACTATAATCATCCAGGATAGTAATTTCTTTACATATAATTCTAGATTGCTGTGACTACCCTACTAGGATGGGCTAGAACTTGGCACTGTGAGCTAAACAGACCATTTTTCCCCTAATTTCCTTTGGCCCTGTTATTTTAACACAGAACAGAACTAAAGCTAAGACACAGTCTGTCTTTATTCTTGTATTCAAGTATATACATGTTAGTTCCTTTCAGTTTGTTCCATAATTCTTGGGACTGAAATATGAGGGTATTTGTTCCTCTGGGCTGGGTTTTGGGCTCACTGAACTTAGCTATTCCTTCCAGAGGCTCTAAGTCCCTGTACTACCCTCATTTTCATTACTTCCTCATTTTGAATTCCTCCTCACTGTTATTATAGTTGTATCGACACTTCTTCAGCTTTAGTCCACGATATTTACAATATAACACTATCTTTGTGGTGTCATGCTTGGGAAATGGGGAGCATTCTATGACCTTCCTTTTAAAACACACAATTTTTATGTTACATTTATAGGTGAGGGGAGCAAACACTTGGCCATAGCTCATGTGGGGGCCAGAGGAATACTTGTATCAGTTGCTTTTCTAATTCTACTATGTGGATCCTAGGGATTGTGCTCAGGTCAGGTCATCAGGCTTAGAAACAAGCACCTTTACCTACTGAGTCATTGTCCAAACCCAAATCAGAGTTTCATAGTAGATATATATGTTGGGTCTATTTTCTCCATAATTATTTCTCTAGTAATTTACCTGCTCACCCAGAGCCTAAATACTTTTGTGATAGTGTTTTCAAAATGTTTCCTTAAGACTCTCTCCCCTGCTGCCCTCTCTCAAGAACAGGAAGTCTGCTCACACCTTCCTAGTAGGAGTTTCTGGAAGACATTCCCTAGGAGTGTAGGATTTTGTATATGGAATTCTCTGAGTGTATTTTTCAGTGATTAGATTTCCACTTTTCTTCTAGAACAAGGAAAGACTAGTTCTCAAAACTTCTCTGTGAAAACTTGGTGGACTTCTTGAAAATAAAGCCCATGAGAGTCTTGCCACTCTAAGACAATGGTTTGTAAGAATTCTCACTCTCACTTATCCAGTCTCAGCTTCCTAAAGTTCATCACAGTGGGGATGGCCAAGATCATCCCTAGTTCAGTGATATAGGTGTGGTCTCACAAACAATGCACATCTTCAGACTCCTAACCACACATCTTAGAGTAAAATCACACAAAACTTAATCCCAACAGACAAAAGATATATGGAATGAAGATAGGTAGAAATGTGTTCAACTTCTCAGAATCCTCTCCAGGAGTACGACATAGCATGTTCTTGATTCCCATAGCCAAATTGTGAAAATGAACATGAAATGTTTTCTGCATGAGAAGCTCATTAAAGACTCGGTGCTCAAGGTTTTCATCCAGGTCACCTTCTGCATACCAAATACCTAAATTTCAAACTCCCCTTAAAAATCTTTGTTCAGCCTAAACCTCATGGTCTATATGAACATTTGAAGCCTAGTGAGCCCTGTTTTCAGCTCTGAGAACTATGAAACCTTCCTGAAATCCACATTTCCAAATGCTCTCTCAGGCCTGCTATGTTGATACTCTATAGTAGTCTCTCCAGCTTCTGCTTCAGGGAAATGGGTAGCATCTGTTCAGATGTGCTTGACTCTTAGTTTTCAGGTTCCTGATATACCACAACACTGGAAAACTCTGAAAAATCCAAACAAGTTCTTACATTTCTGGTCTTTTAGGTTTTTTTTTTTTTTTTTGAAAGCATGGATATCTTAACTCTTTATATGTCAGAGCTAAACCCCAAATTCCTGATGAACACTTTAGTATAACAAATTCCTCTATAGGAAAATTCTTCCAAGAAGCTGTTATAGTGATGGCTAATAGTAGACAAAACTTTCTCTTCTTTCTGGAAGCAAAGAGGGAAAACAGAGAAATTGTTTTCCAAGATATATATGTATATAGGCATGGAGTATGAATATGTGTGTGTTCATGCCTTTGTGTGTGTGCATACATATACCTGTGTCTAAGTATAAAAATGTATTTATTCATGCATGTGCACACATGTATGTATGTGTAGCCAAGTGGTGATACCCAGAAACACTCATTAAAATTTGGTGGAATTTGGTAGAATAATAATCCTTCAACATCCATCTTTTAAATCTTGTGGAAGGATTTCTGAAAGATACTATTATTGGAGTCTAAGCCAACACCAATTAAATAAAAAAATCTTTGCAGTGGGATTCAAGCACTGGCATTTTAAAAACACTACACATATTTTTAAATGCAGAGCCAAATTAAAAACAACAATTTTGCCTAGAAAGACTTCTGAAGATAGAATCTGAATTTCACCTCTCCCAAAGTTCTCTTGTTAGAAATTGACAGTTTTACCCGAGCACCTGCCTACCATCTGAGTATTCAAGGTGTGGAGGGAAACAGGTCAGAAGTGACAGACCACCCTCAGCTACATAACTGGATGGTCTGCTTATGTAACTTACAGATTGAGATTAGACATTGAAACCTAAATTTAAGCTTAGGTATCTGTATTTTCTAAACTACCTCCAAGATGTTATCATATGTGCTCCAGTTTAAAACCTATTGATTTAGTATTCTCAATATCTTGGAAGAAAAGCATTGTGTATTATCTATGGTCTCATTTCTAGAAATCCTGAAACTTTGACCAGCTTATCACTTTGAAAAATTTCAAATAACCCATTCGTTCTATGAAGATGGAAATAGATGATGAATTATGACAGGTGACAAAATAATCAAAGAACCAAATTTTAATGATGAGTGAGACAAATATCTCAAGAAGGAAACTACTTGTATAAGACTGATCTCACACTTTCAGTCTAGAGAGATCTTTGAATTCTTCAAGGCTGGAGAGAGTGTGTACAGTGCCTCTATGCAGAGGTCACCTTGTGTGGTACTGAAAAGGCAAATGCCAGACTTGTGCCTCAACTGGTACTGATGGTATTCATTGTAGCAGCAAAGCCATATCCTCTGAGGTCATGATAAATGCCACTCTTCTGCTATATCCTTCATCCTTGTACCCATATTTTTTGCCATGATCTTTGGGATTTCTATTTACAAAGTTGGGGAGTTCCTTGAGAGTGGCTGTGTGATTTGCTTTGAATAATTGTTTATAAGGTTGTGTAGCATCAAGAAAGGCTTGAAATGTGCTTGCATAGTGGAGCTTGCCCTGCGTTGTCATAGAAACAACATGTCCTTCACACTGTAATGAAGAAGAAGACAGAGTCATATAGAGAAACTGAATTAAAGAACTATAAAGGGAACTAGGGTAGCCATCACCGGCCAGTATACCTCTAAACATAAAGATTGCTATTTTAAGCTACTGGGTTTGGTAGTGGTTTGTTACCCAAATAATTTAACAATAGATAACTGATACATTAGTACTACTTATAGTACAAAAAATTCAGACACAAATGATCAAAAATAGTATTGACTAAGTAAAGTCTGATGTTTTAGTGCTACTAAAATAATATTTTGGTTTTGTTTTTAAAAATTGGTATGTGTTCACCTGTGTGAGTATATGCAATATGCATGAGGTTGCTTATGGAGATCAGAAAGCATAGGTTCCCCTGGAACTGCAGTTAGAGGCAGCTGTGAGCCTACCAGTGTGAGTTCTGGGAATGAAACTCAGGTACTCTGGAAAAACAGCAAATGCTCTTATCCATTGAGTCACTTCTTCAGCACCTAAAAAATATTTTAAAGGAGTATTCACTACATAAAAATTATATCACATACTTTCTAAATGAATATATACAAATAGTATGTACAATTTGCCTCTGGTATAGAGAGTGCTATCTTTATATAGCTATACATTTATATATGAATTTTTACACAAGAAAATAATATAAAGATGAAAAGCAAATTATTGAAACTAGTTATTTCAAAATACAGAAGGCAGAGATAAATTAACAACATCTATAATTTTTTTACTTTCCAAAGTTTAAAAGTAGGGGTAACGATGGGGAAGAGAGAGATTGAACATAACTAAATATTCCAGGCAGATAGCTACAGATTTCTATTCAGTATTTCAAAATTTGAGTTGGTCCCTATGCATACTAACAAACTTGGAAACATCTGAGCGTCTCTCTGCACACGCCATTGTTGATAAGATCTGAATGAATGAGCCTCTGCATGGGGGTGCACAGTTTATTGATGTCAATAAATGTTTTCATCACCATAATGTGTCATTTGTAATTCACATTCACTTTTCCTTCTTGATTCACGGAGATGCTTTGTGTAACACAGTTTTTGTGACACAATAGGCACTCAGTGTCCATTTGGTGGGTGCATGAATGGGTGGTTGAAACACTGAGAATGATTAGATGGATGTCAGATGTAAGAGCGATGGTCAAACAAAACAATGGCTCTTGTCCAATTATACTTGTCTAGTAAGAGGATGTGGTCGGAGGCAGGACCAGCTGCAAAGTGTTTACTATATAAAGTACATCTTTAAGAGCAGCACCAAGATATTCATAAGAAAACTCTTTTTATAAAATTTTGTGATTATGAAAAATACTGTGTTCCAATACTATGTTACATATGGATTAGTGATTCCAATTAATGTTGGACACAAACTAAAAATCTGTTTTTTTCATTTTTAATGTTTTATTGAGTTTTTATGCATTTCATATAATACAATTTAATCCAATTTAGACCCCATCCCCCTACGCATTCCCTATAGCCCCCTCCTCACCAGATTTCAGGTATCCTATCATATGTTAAGTCCTATCCAGTCAAGCATTTCTGTCAAGGTGTCCCTCTGTGCACATTCATTCAGGGGAGTCTGGTCAGTCTATTTAGAGTCACTACCTTAAAGAATATCTGTTCTCCCCATACCACAGTAATTATTTGCCAATAGCTCATTGACTAGGGTTGGAGTCTGCTGCCTGTTTCCCCAACTCCATGCTCTTTTTTTTGTCTATTGAGTCAGCATGAGTCTTGTGCATGCTGTCAGCATTGTTGCAAGTTCATATGAACAAGTTTTCAGTGGTCAGAAATTGTTTCCTTATGTTCGTGGACCAACCTGGGGCCTTACAATCCTTCTGCCCCCTCTTTCACAATGGTCCCTGAGAACTGGGTGGGTAAGAATTAATATAGGAGCCCTGTCCACAGATGTGCCCTCTTCAGTCTCCTATTTTTTTAAAACTTAGTCATTTGTGGCCTTCCGTGTGCATTGCGTGCTGTTGTATGAGGAATCTTTGCTGGTGAGAGTTGTGATGCATTAGTGTTCTCTCTATCCCTTGTTCTACTATGTCCCATCAGCCTTAGGTGTAGAGGTTCCACTGTAGATGTGTCACTTAGGATGGGACCTCTCTCAGAGATATATTATTTGGGTGTGACCAGTTGTGGAACTCTGCAACAGCCTCCATCTTTTGTAAAAAGCAACTTCTTTGGTTAGTGGTGTATGGTACATTTGTCAATGTAGGAGGCTGGTCTCAGGACTCCAAAGCAAGGTAGGGCCAAACTGGAAATCTTTGTATCACCAAGGAATTAGTACCTTCAGAATACTGTTGGCCTCTTTAGTTGTTTAAGTATGATCAGGTGTAAGCCTTTCAAATTGGATCAATACTATGTATCACAGGAAATGGACCCAAATATCCCAGGAACTGGCAATAAAAGCTTCACTTCCAGAGAGGGGCTTCAGTCTTACTAGGATCTGTAGATGCAACATGACAAAGAGCCTGCAACAATTAAAAGCTCACAGACCTCCCAAATCACAGTAGTTAATGTGGACAGAAAACAGAAAAGAACCTCATTTCAATGGGAGTCTACAGCACAGAGCAATTAGACCTTTCTCTGTAGAGTAGTCTTTGCTATAAAAGGGGGTATATTAAACCCCCTAAGTGGAGGCCTGAAACCAAAGGCAGTAACAAACTCTAATATACACATATCTCTGATAAAGTTTATTTCAGAGATTAGCCATAGCAGATTAATCCTAAACACTATTTTAATTGTATTTAAAGGAACATAGAGATAATTTAAGTATGTGGGAAGATGAACATAGGTTACATGCAAACAGTGCACCTTTGTATAAGGGAATTGAGCACCTACAGATTGTGATATTGGCGGCTGTCCTTGTACCAGTGTCCTGTGGCTATCAATGGATGTCTACACCATACTCACATTTCTTGGAATGATGTAAGCTGAGGCAATGCCTGCATAATGAGCTGATATCACACAGCATTAAGCTACTGTGCAGAGTTCTTTGAACATAAACACTGCAATGCCATGACAATTCACTTGATACCAAGATGGTACCCAAGTGACTAATGGGCACATATGAGGATATGCTGGGAAATGATGATCCATACATCGAATGGGGCAGAGTCGGACAGAGTAAAAGTTAATCATACAAAGTAGAATTCTATGCATGTTAAATTTTGTGAACTATTTATTTCAGGATTTCTGTATTTAATATTTTTGCACTACAATTGACAGCAAATAACCTAAACCTTTGAAAGTAAAGCTGCTCTATACTTTAGTTCTGAATTACACTTTAGTTCTTCCTTTGGGAAGGCAGCCTGTCTTAGTCTGTGCTGCTTTGATGAAAATGCCACAGACTAGTTTATTTGTGAGAAAAGAAATCTGTTTATTATAGTTCTCAACACTGGGACGTTCAAGATCAAGGCACCAGTAGGTTTTGTGTCGGTTGAGGGTTTGGTACCTGCTTCCAAGACAATGCCTTGTCATAGCATCTTCAAAGGGAACAAATGCTGTGTATTCACATGGAAGAGGGGATAGATGGATGAAGGGGGCCCATGCTGGTTATTTCCAGTTCTCTTATAAGGAACTGATATAATCATGAGGACACATTTCTCAAGACTTAATCACTTTACCAGAATCACCTCCTCTTAATGCTACAGTAACTGGGATTAAGTTTCAACATGACCAGTGAAAAGTACATGCATTCAACCATGGACTTATAGTAACTAATATCTGAGGTTTCTTGTGTGCAGTGCTACAGAAATCTCTGAAGGAGTTAGAGATGAACAAGCCCAATCATGCCCCATGACAGACAGAACGCCATGATTCATTCTAACAAGTCAGTTAATTTACGTAAGTTCTCTAAAAAGGGAACTAACTGTACCTAATCATAAAAATATACAGAGTTACTCATGAGCATGGATTGACATGAAGTTCTCCTAAGTATAAGCACTAAATTGTTATTAGCATCATCTCTGTTCTTATCTGATTTCATCATTTCCCTCTCTCCTCTTTATGGTTCCCCATTCTCTTACTATTTTTTTTCTACCTCACATATGAAGAATTGCTGATTCAAAGAAGATGCTTCAGAAAGGAGGTAAGTATAAAGAAAACAGTCCTATAAATGGCCTCCAGATTTCATGAATTGAATTGTCCTCCATATTATAGGTTATTCCAATTTAGAAGAACAAAAGTTCATTGGCCACACTGGGATGACCACACAAGATGCCTCTCATCACTCCCATTCATTGAGAGCTCCTTACCTTTCACTGGTCCCCAGGCCCCAATTTGAAATGCCTTTGTGGAAAAATCCAGCTTATTTTACCAGCTACAGTCTCAAGTTGCATCTTCTGCTAAACATAGAGTAAAAACCTTCACAAGATTTCCTCCTTATCTTTTCTTCCACAACTCCATAGGCAGATGTGATTCAGCCAAATCTACTTTTGCAAAAACTAAAATATCAATGTCTGATTCCTAGGGTTATATATTTTTTTTAAATTTTATTAGATTTTTGAGAATTTTATATACTATATTTTGATCATATTCACCTGATTCCACAATTCTCCCAGGTCCACTTCCCTTCCCTATCCATTGAACTTTGTGTTTATATAAGTAATTATTAAATATTAGTCATGTACTCAAGTGGAAAAACAATCTCAAAACATGTTCAAAACAAGCTCTAAATGCTTATTATTATGAATGTTTTTATAATTTAAGAGAAAAATAGACTGAGGAAAGAGATATCTGATAGGTGACAGGTAGACCGGTAGATAGATGATAGATTAGATAGATAGATAGGTAGATAGATAGATAGCTAGATAGATGATAGATGATATAGATTTATGATAGATGATATGTAGATGATGATAGGTAGATAGATAGATAGCTAGATAGATGATAGATGATATAGATTTATGATAGATGATATGTAGATGATGATAGGTAGATAGATAGATAGCTAGATAGATGATAGATGATATAGATTTATGATAGATGATATGTAGATGATGATAGGTAGATAGATAGATAGCTAGATAGATGATAGATGATATAGATTTATGATAGATGATATGTAGATGATGATAGGTAGATAGATAGATAGCTAGATAGATGATAGATGATATAGATTTATGATAGATGATATGTAGATGATGATAGGTAGATAGATAGATAGCTAGATAGATGATAGATGATATAGATTTATGATAGATGATATGTAGATGATGATAGGTAGATAGATAGATAGCTAGATAGATGATAGATGATATAGATTTATGATAGATGATATGTAGATGATGATAGGTAGATAGATAGATAGCTAGATAGATGATAGATGATATAGATTTATGATAGATGATATGTAGATGATGATAGGTAGATAGATAGATGATAGATAGATGATTAGATAGATGATAGTGGCACTGACAGATATCAATGGCATTTTACCAGTCTATAAATGAGACTCTCAATGTGTTTTATAGATTAAGTGCAAAATGCCTAAGTAAATTGACCAATAATATGAGCATGCCCAAATATGTGCATGTGTGTATATACCTATGTGTACATGTATTTTTATGTGTGTACATGTATGTACATATGCCTATGTGTATACCTGTATATACATACATATATATAATAAATATATATATATACATATGACTATCTCATGTGTGCATGTTGCATGTGTGTGTATGTGTGTGTATGTCTATTTTCAGCAAGTGGCATTGGCAAGCTATGAGCTCAACATGCCTGACACTGAAAGCCATGTTATAGATTTCCATGCCTTCCATAATTTTTTAAAGATGAAAGCTATACAGGTAGAAGATCAGAAGGGCAACACACAGGAAAGGAACATGAGAGAAATAATGTTGACTATATACTTGCTGTGCTTCAGGAAAAACAGATGTTCCAGGAGTCCTTCAAGTCAGCAGTAGGGATTTAAATTGTCCTTTTTACCTCTCTCAGTCTGAATTTCATTGCTCATCATTGAATGTTTTGGGGTCAGGTATCTTCCCTTGGAATAGTATCAGTGCAGTGGACTGTATAGTTATTATCAGTAAATTAGTTGTGTTTTACTCCTGTACTGGATAGCTTTAGTGTCAACTTGACACACCTGGGTTGAGGGCACCTCAATGGGGGAATTGCCTTCATTGGACTGGCCTGTGGCCATGTCCATGGAGTACCTTCTTGATCGTTGAGTGATGTGGGCAGGCCCAGCCCACTGCGGGTGGTGCCACCCCCAGGCAGGTGGGCCTGTGTTGCATAAGAAAGCAGGCTGAGTAGGGTCTAGGGAAGCAAGCCAGTAAGCTACATTCCTCCACGGCCTGTGCTCCAGCTCCTGCCTCCAGGTTCCTGCCCTGAGTTCCTACCTTGGGCTCCCTGATGAACTGTGACCTGGGAGATGTAAGATAAAATAAATGCTTTCCTCCCCAATTTGGTTTTGGTCAGAGTATTTTGTCATAGCAATGGAGAAACAAACTAGGACAACTCCCATGAAAGAATACAACACTCTACACTTTGGACCAAGTTTTTCTTTAGCTTCCTCTGGATAGTTACCATTTTCAAACAAGTTCTTCCTCTGAAGTTCAAAGTAGCAGCAACTCTTGAAATAAAGTTTCAACTCAGAAATAATAAGCATGATATTTTCTAAGATCTCAGCAAAAATTTAATTGTATTTGAGTCACAGCAGTTATGTCATCATGTGAATATACTACAGTATATTGATTTAGAGCTAGGTCATATGCTCTGGCCCTGGAGTCAGGTTACAGGGTTCCACCTGAATCGCAGTCTGAGAATAGGTTGAAACGATTGAGGTTCTTAAAATAACAATGTTAACTGGACATAATTTTATTCTATTGCCATTCTCACAGTCTTTCCATTTGTGCAGGCCAAGCTATGACACAGATATTCTAATATTAATACTTAAGCTCTGAAACGCAACTAATGCTTTTCCCTCTACATTTCATCTTCTTCTTGGACATCTTTCCTCTGAATCTTTACCCACCCGAGCTGCATCTGCAACTACTGCAGAAGTTTCAGAGCCAACACTATATTTCAAGTAATTCAAAGTCTCTCTAGTGCCAAGCAGTGTCTATCAAACTTTTCAAATAATAGTTTTTTCTCAGCTGAAAGAAGTCATACAATCTTATATTTAAAGGATACAGAAAAATACATACATGCACGAGACATGAATTTGATAGGAAAGGTGTGATCCATACGGAGTTGTAGTTAAAACCCGGAAGGAAAAAAAAACCATAAAAATAGATTTCTTAAACTTTTTTCTTAACAGTCTACTTCATTTGATTAGTCCTTTAATATCAACCAAATCAAACACCAATTATAAAGGAGATCTATCTCTTCTTGGTGCTCAAATATGGCAGTGGATACTTGGAGAAATCAAGGCATCATCCACCAATTATTTGGCAATTTGCTCTCTATTTGCAGTGTGGGGAAACATTAACTTTGCAGTGCACATACGCACACACACACACGCACACACACACACATGTGAGCATACATACAGAGATACAGGCACACAGAATCACACAGACACATCGAGACACAAAGGCACACACACACACAAACACATGCACAGGCACACAGGCACACGTGCACACACATGCAGACACACACATACACTACAAACAAATTTGAGCAAAATGATAATGTTTTACCAAACATGCATATATGTAATTGATTCTATTAGCTTAGTATCTATTCAGTCTATTTTGTTAAAAATAAGGCATGAAATTGATTAAGGCTCTCACATTTCCACCAGTTGTGTGTGTGTGTGTGTGTGTGTGTGTGTACAACACAGCACACATAGCTCTATCTACATCCATGTGTATTCTCAGGCTAATGAGAAACAGCGAGAGGTATAAAGAAAAGGAAGACAATACTGAAGAGCTCAAGAAGGAGCAGCAGAGAGTGTGTACAAAGAGCAACTGGAATTGAGATGTATTAAGAGAATGGTTCTGAGTGGGTCAGTAGAAAGGTTAATGATCTTTTTATGATCCAGGAACTGTGTTAAGTTCAACGCATATGTTAATTCATTTATTTCTCCTCCAGGAAAGAAACAGGTATGGCTATTTTCAGAGATGAGGAAACTACAGCATGGTGGGAATAAACCAATTGCCCAAGGTTACACAACAATAAGGAGTGAAAGGAGTCCATGCCTCCAGGCAGCATGGTGTGTTGCTCTAGGCACCCACCCATGGATTTACACACTGGCTCTGGAAGAATGAAGAAAAGTACATGGTAGACAGCAGCATTAGGAGCTGTGAACGAGAGCTTTATTTAGTGTGAGGCATGTGGAATGTACATATTATACATTCCATATGTACTAAGAAGTTCTGGATGGTAGAACGAGGTAGTGGAAAATATGAAAGTAATAAGAAAAGAGGCCCATCACAAAATATTGTGGGGAAGACAAGATAGAAAACAAAAGAATAATTCAGCTATCTAATGGTTTACACTTTACTGAAATGCCAGCTAGTCCCAGAGGAGGAAGAACCAATCTTCCTTAGTCCATCCTTACATGTAGCCACCATCCTCTCGTCTCACTGGGAAACTCCATGCATGTGAATTTATGGTGGTGAGAGTCTGGAATAGTAATGTCTGTAGTGTTCTTAGCAAAGGCTAGGGGGATGGCTCAGTTAAAGCATTTGAAAATCTGAAAATTAGAGTTTGAATCCCCAGGACCCACAATATCAGGTGCGGTAGTGTACATCAGTGATCACAGCACACCTAAGGCAATACGAGAGGCAAAGACAGGGGAATCCCTGGGAACTCAAAGGCTAGCAAGTTTGGTGTAGACAGTGGCAAACAGCAAGAGACACTGTCTTTAACAAGGTGCAAGATAAGAACTTATGCAGAAGTTGTCCTTTGACTTCCACAAAGGCACAGTGACATATATACACATCTTACATGGAATTTTGTAGGGAGGGAGAGAGAGAGAGAGAGAGAGAGAGAGAGAGAGAGAGAGAGAAAAAAAAAAAGACGGAGAGAGACAGAGAGAGAGATAGAGAGAGAGAAAGAGAGAGACTTTAAATGGTAAAAGATCTTGGCAGCAGAAGAAATTAGATTTTGAAGTGATGCCATTCCAAATTTGAGTTCAATTTCCACAACTTACTATTTCACTGATCTTTGCCAAATTCCTTGTCTTTCTCTGTCATTCTGTATTTCCTCTGAAATTTGCCTAATGTTAGCACCATACCCATGCACTGTGATTGTTTAAAAGTTGTTCTGTGTTCAACATGTTTTGCCTTGTTGTCAGCTGGAGTATTAACACATGGCACTGACAGTTTAACCAGAATGAGAAACACGAATGCAATTGCAATAGTGCGTGTCAGATGCCCTGGTGAACACATGCTGCTCATCAGAGGTAGGGTACACTCTTCCCCAGTAGATTAGTCTTTCTCCTCATTTTCTGGAGGCTGCACACAAGGACAGGGTGACAAAGCCAGACACCTTTGCAAAGCTCAAGAAATGATAAAAAGATTCCATGGGAGAGGTTAAACTTTTTAAAATATCCAAGAAAATGGAAAGGTTACACTGCATGATTATATACAAATTTCTACAGAAACATGGGAAATATTTCTGAATTTCAGAATTCAGACTGCACACCTGAAAGCAAACCTTTGTCAAACCAAGAGTTCCCTCACAAAGCAAGTCTTCACGTTATTTGGCATTCATTTGTCACATAATAATTATCTTATTAATCCAAATTAAATCCTTATCTCAGGTTCTTCATCCAAAGTGTGAATATAACCATTACTTGGGGGCTAAAAAGGGAGGGGGATTTCAGAGTTGTGATTTGTCATGAGAACAGACACTGTGATTTTTTGTAGCAGGAAAGAAATACAATATTAATATATATAAGAACTAAGATGTGTGACTATATCAAAGAAATCTGATGAATTATAGGCTGCCAAAGGTTTTTCCAAGTTCAGCTAGTGATCTTCAGGTAGCATTGAAGAAGCCGTGAAGTTTCAGTTATCTAGCGGATCCTTCCAGAACCATATCAGGGACTTTTTTTAAGTGACTAAAAGACCATGTGGAATACTTCTGCTTAATATCGAGTCCAGAGACAAGCATCCAAACAACCACAGTAGAGAACCCCACAGCCTCTGAGCATCCCTGTATGGTCTCTTTGTAATAACACCTGGATGGACTCTGAAATCATGAGTTCTTTACATTTTCTTTATGTCCCTGTGTGATGTGTGTACTTGTGGGTGTGCATCTATAGGGACATCTGGCCAGAGGAAAATGTAAGGTATCTTTCCTCAGGTCCTGTCCACCTTTATTTTTAATTTTTTAAAAAAAATTTTTAAAAAATATTTTATTTATTATTTTCATTTTATGTGTATGAGTGTATTACTTGCATGTATGTGAGTGCACCCATGCCGTGCAATGCCACAGAAGTCAGAAGAGGGCTTAGAATTTCCCTGGAACTAGAGTTAAGGACAGTTCATAGTTGCCATGTGGAAGCTGGGAATTGAACCCAGGTCCTCCGCAAGAGCAGTCAGTGCTCTTAACCGCTGAGCCATCTCTCCAGCCCCTAAAAATATTTTATTTATTATGTATACGTGTAATTGCCTGTATGTAGGTAAGTGCACCCATGTTGTGCAATGCCTGTGGAGGACAGAAGAGACTGTCGGATTCCCTGGAACTGGAGTTACAGACAGTTGTTAGCTGCTATGTGGGTGCTGGGATTCGAACCCAGGTCTTCTGCAAGAACAGTCAGTGTTCTTACCCACTGAACAATCCTTCCAGGCCTTTTTACTTTTAATTTTAAGAAAGGAACTTATTGGTCTAGGACTTGCCAACTAGGCTAAACTGGCTGGCCAGTAAACTCCAGGGATCTGCCTGTCTCTGCCTCCTAAGCACTGAGATTTAAGCATGAGGCAACACATCCAGCTACGTTAAATGGCCTTGGGGGATGAAGTGAGCTCCTCATGTTAACATAGTAAGCACTTTACTGACTGAGCTATCTTCTCAGCTCATGACAAATATTATTTAATGCCCAATTGGGAGAGACTATATTACAGGTCTGGAGTGTGAGTCTGAGACCATTAGTCTTATTAATCTCTCAGGTGACTCTGAGAAAAGTGTGTGAGATTAATACCAAATGCGAATCTCACCTACTAGTGAGATTTATAAAGGCTCTTAAATAAAAATACAAACTTCTAAGCCACAACCTAGACTTACCACATCTGCCTCTCTGAACTTTGGGCCCAGGTGCCCTGTCTGAATTCCCACAGACCAGTGTTAATTTCTGATGTCATGTGAACTTAATCCCCAATGCTTGATTTCTATAAACTCATTAGTATGATTATTAATCTTGGTTGTCAACTTGACATTATCTGGGATCAACTAAGAGATAGGTCCATGCCTTGGGATAGGTCTGTGAGGGCATTTCCTATAAATATGAACTGAAGGGTTCCTCTCCCAGAGTGGGTGGCACCTTCTACTGATAGCCCAGATATGAGGGGGTCTGAGGGAAAAGTAGTGCTGTTTTTGCCTACCTGCCTGCCTTTGTTTCTTGCTGCTGAGTGCACCCACTCACAGTTGCTGCTGCTGCTTCCATCCTTCACTGACACTGAAACCCAGGTTCTTCAGCCTCCATGGTGGACTGAAGACCAGCAACTCTCCAGGAACCCACCAGGCCTTCAGTATCAGAATGAAATGTCTTAGCACTCAGCCACATGGACTGCACAGTTATCAACCATATGGACTGAGATGCTTGGGCTCCCTACTGTGTAGACAGCCACTGTGGGCTACCCAGCCCATATCATGTAAGCAAATCTAATAAATCCCCTGTGTAATCTCTATTCATTTTGTCACTTCTGTCCTTATAGAGAATTCTAACCAATACACCTGGTTTCTGACCTAGTGTGAATTTCAATACCACAACTTGTGGTCTCTAAGTTCATGCAACTCTATGAGTCAGATTGGCCCTGGAGGTAGCTGTGAGTTGTAATTTGTGTTTTGTACCTGTCTGACCTGTGACATTGGCCAATTTCTCTAACCAAGGAGAATCTCAGGTGAGATGTCTGTGAAGTGACCATTGATTATTGTAGAGATTAAAAAGTAGCAACTTTAGAATCCCCAGTAAATTTCCTGGCAGATAGTGAATAATGAATATTCATTTCTCCCCACCATGAGTTTATTTGTCTGCTAACATGAATATAAATTCACAAACTTGAGTAAATCCAATATAGAACATTTTGATCAAGAGATTATTATCAAAAACAAGCAAAGGTCACACCTCACTTCTACTAAATAATGTAAAATGACAATAAAACCAGTTTCTGATGAGATTGAAATGAAACTCATTTATTCATGTGTCACATAAGTAATATCTGAAGGTAAGGCCTTTTGAAAATTCAATGCTCTTTTCCATTTATAAAAATGATCAGATTTTTTTTTTACTCCTGGGAGGTATCATTAGGAAAACAGTATTTTTAGAAATATGTTTATTTGACCATTATACAAAAGAATAGATAATTTTAAAACAGGCTGAATTTCAAAAAGATATTTAATATATCCATTTAGATGTCATATTATTGCTGTGGTTGGTTGTGTTTTCTGAATTTCATATGTTGAAAATGTAACCTATAATACATGGGTGTGGAGAGGTAGCACCTTTAAGAGGTTATTAGATCTTGAGAGCTTTTCTCCAGAGTAGATCAACACTTCTACTGAAAGATTGAGTTAGTGAATTAGCTATCAGTAGAATATGATCATTATAAAAGGGTGAGTTTGGCCTCTCTCTCTCTCTCTCTCTCTCTCTCTCTCTCTTGTTATGAGGTAATCTACCAGAGAAGGCCATTCAGACACAGAAAATAGCCAAAAGAAAGTCTTCATAGCCAGCCAGTCACTACACTGGGCATTTGGGTTCCAAGCTCAGCCTTGAGCCTTTCTCAGGGTAGGCTTTTATACAGAAAAATCAAAGCCCCCACCAACAGTTTCTCATAGCTCAGGGGTGGCAAAGTCCCTAGAAGTTTCATCCTGCAGGTGAAAGCCAAATGAAAAATGGAAAAGTCTTAGAAAAATAGTTGGCCAGAGTGACCAGGAACATGCTGACCTTTTTCTCAAACCCACATCTTGGTAGCTAGACCAAAATTTGAGCCAATTGCCTCTTGGTTACAGTTTCTGGGAGCAGCTAGGGCTGCTTCATGGAGTATCTATGATCAATCCTGAGATTCTCTCTCTCTCTCTCTCTCTCTCTCTCTCTCTCTCTCTCTCTCTCTCTCTGTCTTACTCTCCTTTCCTTGTGCCTTTTGCATGAGATGAGAAAAATTCTATCGGATAGGAGTTCCTTGACTTTCGAAATTCCCAGTTCTAGAATTAAATAACAAAACAAACCATCTTCTCTTCTCCATAAATCACCTACTCTTTGATTGTCTGACATAGCAGTACAGAGAAGATTAAGGAAGATGAAGGCACTAAAAGTAATGGTTAAGATTACACAGCAAATAATACTAGTATCTATATTACAGTATGAGAAAAACAGATTATAAAATTGTATGCATTCCATGATTACAACTTTAAAGTATTCATGTATAGAAGACATAGAAAAAGAATAATTAAGTTGCTATGGAGTTGAAATGTTGTGATTTTCTTCTTTTTTATTTAGTACTGCTATTATTTTTATATTACAGCTTCATGTTCTGCAAGTACTTTAATATATCACCCATCCTTTTCTTTATTTAGAGGAAATAAAAAGCTCATAGCAATTGTTATATCCACAGAGGATGGTGATATAAAACAACCTTGATTGTCTCTGTTAATTACAGAAGAAACTTATCAGTACTATCAGTCCAACCTACCCAGTAACCAGGCCCTGAGCAGAAATCAAGGTTCCTTCACAGTAAACCCAAAAGGTCTACCCCACAACAGGGAAATCATACTGCACACTGGAAAATGAACAAAACCAGAAATGAGTATCCAAACACAGGATGGGAAGGGAGCATTGGGACATAGACAGCAGCATCTGATGGGCATGAGTGTGGGCTTATGAAATTGTCAGATCCTGAGGCATAGAATGTTGATTTGGTTCAATGAACCAGGAGAGGAAGCAGCAGAAGTGCATTTTCATATAGAGTTTAAGAAGAATCTGAGTCGGATGCTGAGCCAGACACTAGCAAGATGCCTTGGAGAAGGGATTATCCTTCTCTTATGCTGCTCTTTACTTCCTGTCACTGCATGACTGATTTCATGGGTGTCATCCTGACACACAGGTGATACATTTACTTGTTATCAATATCTTCATCAAATACCTCAGACTGGGCAGCTTAGTCAGCATGAATTTATTTTCTTACAATTCTGGAGACCAGATGCCTAAGTTGAGGATCATAGGCCTTTCTCCTCTCCTTGTTTGTAGATGAGCATTTGACACACATCTTCATATGTTCTTCCTTTAGTAACTCTGTGTCCAAATTCCCCCTTTTATAAGAACATCAATTAAATTTGTTAGAGACTTCTATAATAGCCTCATGGTAACTCCTTTACCTCTTTAGAAGCCTGATCTCCACATATAGTTACAGTCTGAGTTTCATGAGGTTAAAGTGTCAACATATGACTTTGAGGGATGAAGTAATCAACAGCAGTTGTCAAACAGCACAGAACATGAAGAGACTCCTTTGCCAACCAGGATGACAGTCATGTGACTTAATATGTGTGTAGTCAGTCTCTGTGGAAGTATCCAAGAGATTGCCTGCCTAAAGTCTTGTTTTATTTTATGAAATAAGACTTCAGTAGTTAAGATGTGGTTTCTAAGATAACAAGATGCTAACATAACATCTTACTCTGATACAAGAAAAGGGAATATTTTGAGTGAAAAAAATGGTTTTTCTAAAGATGATGGGTGAGCCATGATTTCACCCCAATATTTTGGCTAGCTCAATATGAAATAAATATCCCATCTAACCCAAAGAATACACATTTTAATCATTTATATTTGTGAGTATTGATCAATCCTGAGATGTCTTCTATCAGATCCTAGTGATCAATACTGATTTATATGAAGAGAAGAAACTTTAAGTGCAGAGAATTGAGTACATTCTTTTTTAATATTTTGTTTATAATTTTTATTTATAATGTGTATGCGTGTATTTCCTGCATGAAGGTAAGTGTACTCATGTCATGCAATGCCCGCAGAGGACAGAAGAGGCTGTCATTATAACACCCTAACAAACTTTTGGTTTTTCTATTCTTTTTAAATAGGATAATAGTATGCAGTCTTCCAATTAAGTTGCCCACAACTTCTGGATATGTGGAAGGAATGAGTTGCTCGTGTGTGTGTGTGTGTGTGTGTGTGTGTGTGTGTGTTCCTCCTTGCATGAGTCTGCTCACCCTGTGAACATATCACAGGAAATCAGCCTGGCAGATCTGGGGCTTGGTTTTCAGCTCATGAACTGGAACTGAGTCTTACCCTCTTAACTATCTTAGTTCCAAGCCATTGGGTTTTTCTGGAATTACACTACTGGTTTTCTGAGCCTCCAGCTTGCATACAACATATCTTGGGACTTCTTGCCATTCATAATCATGTGAACTAATCCATCTTTTTATATGTATTGATACATGTGTATGTATGTTTGTATGTCTTGGCTCTTTCCTCAGAATAATTCCTACAAATGCATCATGCCATTTCTTTCTAGAATCCCAGAGAGTTTCTAGTAATTCATATGTACTCAGTTATGTCAAAAAATCCCCTTCCATCAGGAGCTGATAGAATTTGAAGTCACACAGGAGGAAAAGTTCAGATCTTCTTTCTCAGGACAGTGGCTGTCTGAGACTTGGACTAGAAGCCAGGGTATGGAGTGCTTTTTCAAGGACTTAAAATAAGCCATTTCCTCTGTAGACCCTGATTCCCTCTTCTCCTAACACCCCATGAATGTTCTAACAAAATCTTGGAGCACATTTATTTGGCTCTCTATTCCTTCTTCTCAATCCTTCATTGTTAACTGAAGTTGATGATCCCAGGTTTTTGTAATTTAGAATTTTGAAGATAAAAGCTCATACCCTCAACAACTCAAGGCACATCCCTTCAAAATCTATCTTGAAACTCAAAGACACAGAATTGACTTCATTTTCTGGGCTTTGCTGTGATAATTCTAATCCAAGGTAGTATATTTTAAAGAACAATTATATTTTGTTTAAATTTCAGGAATAAAGACACATTAACAAAACAGCACCTTACTAGATACCTTACTAATAAGGAAATACATACTCGATTTCATCTAAAACCATGACAATCCTGTTTATAGGAGATTTTAAGCAAATTCTATTTTTGACAACACATAAATAAGCAAATTCTGAGGATTTTCTGATGCAATTACACAGCCTCTTGATTCTGACAGGTTTGTGTCTGTCAAAGGTTGGGAACATCATCATAAAGCTCTACCTGCCTCTACCTCCCAAGTGCTGGGATTAAAGAGGTACGCCACCAAGCCCAGCTTATAATATTTATTATTTGAGACACTCATGTTATGATATTTTGAGCATTCCCATCAACTCCTCCCAGATCTGCTTACACCTTCTTAACCACCCAGGTTCTTTTTCTTTTAAACTATAGAGTCCAATTTGTGTTGCCCAAATACTCTTGGGTGTGGAATCTCCCTTGGAGCATGATTGACCTACCAGGGGTCAGACCCTTAAATAAAACTGACACTTCCTCACCCAGCAGCTATGGAATACAAATAACTCCTCAGCTAGAAGTGGACTTCTTCTCCTCCTCCCTCTTTCCATGTTAGGATTTTATCTGATACTTGAGCTTGGGCAGGTACTGTGCATGTTGTCACAAGTTGCTCTGACTTCACATGTACAACTGCCATGTTGTCTGGAAAACACTGTTTCCTTACAGTCATCTACCACCTCTGGCTATTGCAAGTTTTCTGCTCCCTCTCCTGCAAAGATCCTTGAGATTTCAGGGAGGGTCTGTGATATGGATGTCCCATTTAGGGCTGAGCACTTTAACCTTTTTTATAGTTTGTCTGTTGTTGTTTTCTATCTAAAGGACACACCAAATTCTCTGATTGCTTTGTTTGTATCTTTGTTCTTTTCAATGCAGAAATTAAGCTCTTCTGGTTCTTTCCTTTACCAATCTCCTGCTTTGAAAATTTTTGTAAGAGTGCCTTATCATAGTATGTCACACTGCACTCTTACATTAGATGTTTTTCCCTTATGTACCATAAACTCATCAATCACAGGAATTTCTATTTTTTTAATTTCTTTTCATTGCATTTTTGTATATTTCATACAGAACATCTCAAACAATCTTAACCCCCATACCCACTGGCACCCTCCTATAGCACCCCCACTGAAGCTCATATTCTCTGTCATCTCTGTTAAGGCCCCACTGTGTCATCAGTGTCCCCAGCTGTTCGCTAGTGCAAGTCCATCCACTGAGGTTTAGTTAGCCTATCTAGAGTCTTTTGTTTTAGGAAGATCATCTAGCACGAATAAGTTGCCAATATTTCCTCAGATAAGTTTGGGGTCTGTTGTTCATTTTCCAAGTTCTATGGTGGTGGGTTATTGCCTGATTGAGTTTGCATGGGACCTGTGTATGCTGACATCACTGCCATAGAATCAAATGAACAGGTTCCCAGGAGCTTGTAGGACTCTGTTTCCATATCATCAGGCACCTTCTCCTTGGCTCTTACAATATTTCAATTGTCCCCTCTTCCACGATTGTCCCTGAGCCTTGGGTGGGTAATGTTTAATAAAGGAGTCCTGTCCAAGGACCAGCATTCAGCAGACTCTTGATCTCTATGCTTTGGCCATTTGTGACCTTTTGTGTTCTGGTCCTCCACTGAATGAGGGTGTTTCATATTGAGAACTGACAGGTTCATTATTGGCCTCTTCATTACCCCTGTTCTATGTTCCATGAGCCTTAGGTATAGAGGTTGCATTGTAGATGTGTCATTTAAGCCTGAGCAATTCATAGACAATGTCCACAAACATAGGAATGGCCTATCTTCTTTCTCATGATCTAGTAAAGTGTAAGTTTTAAATCATAATAGTGATTAACTGAATGACTGTATGAATGAATGAACAAGTGAATAAAGCTTAAGTGTTGATAGATGGGCAACAGTACTAATTACATGAACTATATGCAGGTATATACACAGTGGGAAAAATTTCTTACCCCCATCTCTTGATAGGAATGGATGAAGTTGTGTGTAGTTTGCAATGTCTGTGGCAGAAGAGGGTCCAAAGACTATGAGATCTTGTTCTGTCATTAGTGAAATGACTTAATCTATGTAAAGTGATTTACCTTGTACCTCCAGCACTCTGGAGATGAGAAAGAGGTGAGGATGAAGACTTACCCTGTTCCCAGAGACATCAGGGGGGCCTCACTGCATAGCACAAAGCACACAGGTAAGGCATGGTGATTATTACCTTTTGAAGTGGGTAGATTCATTTCTTCAAAGCCAGTTCCAGGTTTGTCTCCATTCACCCCCTGCTTGATGAGAACGGCAGGGTGTGTGGCTAATGGTTTCTGGTTACTTTGGGGCTGATGTGAAATGCATGTGATAATTAGCTAACTAAATTAATTCTGTTCTCATTTTTATATAAAATGGTTTAGTACGGATGGCTTTTTACAATGATTTCTGATCCAATTTCTTATTATCACCACTGGGAGGAAAAAAAAAAAAGGCAAGCAAGTAACATTTTTCTTCCCACTGTGGGGTATCTATCCTAGTAACCCCTCTTTGTGCATTCTAAACCTGCTCATGTATGTCTAAATTATTATATGAACTAATCAGGAAAATCCTGCAAATGATTCCCTCTTATTTTATCTTCTGGATCATGTGATTATAATCCCAGTTGGATTTCCTCTTGAATATTTACAGATTAGTAGAGACTTTTTTTCTTGGCTCTCACAGATTAGTAGAGATTTTTTTTCCTGGCTCTCCATGTGGAAGGAAGTATACAAGATTTACTAAGAATTTCTGCTGCTACAAGCATAAGGACTTTCCACACTGACATGTCAACATCCCAGATGTATGGCATGAGCTACTCTCTGGGACTTGTCCATCTGTTCCCAGTCTCAGAGGCCTGGTAACTGTGCAGAAAGATGACGATGTGGCTCTTTGTCTCTGACATGGCCATTAGATTTTAGAGCCATACAAATCCTTGTATGTACAACCTCCTGTGGGGAACTCCCTGTAGAATTTTGATACTGCTTTGGGTTAATTGGTTTAAATTAGATGAATTAACACCTCTTTTCAGAACACTTCTGACTTTTACAAATTTTTTTATTGAGCTTTTGTAATTTCATATAAAAGTTCTTAATCAAATTTAGACCCCTTCTCCCATTCATGCCCCTAGTCCCCCCACCAGATCTCATGTATTCTGCTATACATGTAAAGTCCTATCCAGTCAAGCATTTGTACCCAGATGTTCTTCAATGTATATTTGTCCACTGGAGTCTAATCAGTCCATCTAGAGATTGTATGTAAAGCATAATCTCCCTCATCCAGTAGTAATCAGTCTCCAATAGTTCTCAGTCTAGGACCAGCCTGCCACCCATTTCTCTCCTCCCCTCTGGGATCTTGCTTAATTGAGTTGGCATGGGTCCTGTGCTCGATTGCCACCATTGTCACAATTTCACATGTGTAAGTTTCCAGAGGCCTGAAAGCCTCTACTTCTTTGTGTTCATGACCAGCCCTGGCTCTTAAAATCTTTCCACCTCCTCTTCCACAGTGGTCCTTGAGCCGTGGGTGAAGTTTAATATAATAGTCCTATCCAAGGGTACAAGTTCTGCAGTTTCTTATTCATTAAAATTTGGCCAGTTTTGGCCTTCTGTGTGTATTGCACTCTTGTATAAGGAAGCTCCACTGGTAAGAGTAAAGGGATGTGTTAGTTTTCTCTCTACTTCTTATTCTGCTATGTTTCGTGGGCCTTAGGTATAGAGGTTCAACTGTAAATGTGTAATCTAGTACTGGGCATCTCTCAGATGTATGTTCTCTGTGTTTGACAAGATACGCAATTCTGAAGTAGCCTCCATCTGTTGCACAAAGAAGCTTCTTTGATAACTGGTGTACAGTATGCTTGTCTGTAAATATAAGGATCCATATTTAGCATATGATGAGAAATTTCATTTGTCTAGAGATATGAAAGAGATCAGGTTTTCTCTAGGATCTATATCCTCTCCTATCACATATATTTGGCTGAGTTTACAGTGCCACCCATGAGTTCTCTCCCACTGAGAGTTCTTTAAATCCAATTAGATAGCTGTTTATCCCCATAACAGTGCCACTACTGCACCAACAGAGGTAGTTCACCATATTAGTTGTTATGGTTATTAGGCTTTAAGGCTGGGTTGGACACTTCTTATTTTTGAGAAAATTCTGGACATCCTTGTATATAGAAAATTTCCTGGATAATATTGTGAATTGGGTGATACAGCTTTGCTATCTGGGTCTGAGTTCTTCATAAGTGAAATAACATACTTTCTGTGGTTCATTTACCTGAAACATGCTATAATAGACAGTGGTGTGTGATATACCAAAGTTTAATTCTTATATTAAATTGGTTACTCTCCTACAGCTTTTCAAAAGATGCATTCTCTCATATACTTAAAAAACTATTTAATTGAAATTTCAATTTTCATACAATATAGTTTGATATTCTTTAGATCCTCTCCCCACCTCCCTCTCCACAACCCCCTTACTGCCCTCTACCCAATTTAGTTTACTCTCTTTTCTTTAATGTTGTATTTTTATTATCTTTATTTCATGTATATCAGTGTATTGCCTACATGTATGTAAGTGTAATGCCCAAAGAGGTCAGAAGAAGGCATTAGATTCCCCTGGAACCGAAGTTACAGACAGTTGTTAGCCACCATGTGGGTGCTGGGACTCAATCCCAGTTCCTCTGTAAGAACAGCCAGTGCTCTTAACCACTAAGCCATCTCTCCATAACCTGATGTACTCTCTTATACATGTAATATGACCTATAGAGTCTGATTTGTGTCTCCCAATCTCCTTCAGTATGGGTCCATCCAATGGGCCCACCAAGAGTCCCAGCTCTATAAGACACTGTCTCTCCCCCTCCCAGCAGCCATCAATGGCCAAAAGTTCCTCAAGTACGGCTGTTATTTCTTACCTACTTCCCCATATCTATGCTGGGATTTTGTCCAGTTTGAGCTTGCACAGGATTTGTGCATAATATCAACATTGCTGTGAGTTCATATGAATAACCAACCAGTTGTCTGGAAGACTCTGTTTCCTTGTGGTCTTCTTAATCCCTCTAGCTATTGCAGTCCTTCTGTCTCTTCTTCTACAATGATCCCAGAGTCTTAAGAGGTAGAGGTGTGAAATAGTTATCCTATTCAGGGATAAGCAGTCTATGGTCTCTTGTTCTCCACACATTGGTCAATTGTGGGTTTCTATGTTAATCAAAAGGAAACTTCTCTGGTGAGAGTTGAGATATGCATTCATCCTATGTGTAGAGGATGCATTGACAATGTGTCACTTAGGGTTAAGCATTTCACAGACATTCTCTGCATTTGACCAGTTCTGGAACTCTGTAATACTTTCCATCTGTTGCAAAAATGATTTCTCTTGTCTGTATACGAGGATGCATATTTAGAATGAGAAATTATATTGGTCTAGGGATGTTACAGAAGTGGGATTTTTTTCTAGGATCTATGACCTCTCCAACTACATGTATTTGGTTATGTTTACACTAGTCCCAGTGTTATATAAAGTCTAATTTTCTCTCTTTCATCTGGATTGACTTTATGAAATACTTTACCAATAGATGTAATATTCTAAGAGGTCTGAAGAAAAGACATTATTACCAGTCCTTCTGGTTCCAGAATCTATCCATTGATAATAACAACCAGTTCTAGAAGATGGCTCACTGCCATGTCTGGACAGGGTTCCAGTCACTATTAGATAGTCTGACCACCCTCGCTCAGTCATTTTGTGAGGAAGCTCAGACTCCACACATAGGCACCAAACAAGAGTAAAATGATGCTATTTTGGATGGCCAAATTTGTGGAGCTTTCTGCTCCAGCTTGCTGAAGAATGCCCAGGCAAGAACCACCTAGCAGAGCGGTCTGTTTCCAAAACCAAGTGAGATGGAAGTAATTTCTGATGCTAATGAGTTTCATAATAATTAAACAGTAACAGCTAGATTATCAAAGCAAGACATTGGTATCCTCATCTATAAGCATACTGCTGTCACTGGTGAAAACTGGAGAGATTTAACTATAAATAGGTAAACTCCTATTTATTATCTGCAAGAAGTGATCCTAAGCAGTTCTTATATTACCAGTCCTTCTGGTTCCAGAATCTATCCATTGACAATAAGTTACATCTCTATTTGGCTTCCTTATAAAAGGCATCATCAGAAAAAGAGACACATAAAATCATCCATGTCTCTCATGAGCCACTAGATTCTGTGACAGCTAATGCTTAGACACACACATTCACCTATGAAAACATACTCTGTGTAGTTAACTTTTACAGAATTCAGAGTTTAGTATGCATTTCATAATGTTCAAGTTTACGTTATAAATCTTGTTAATGTTCATTAGACATTTTCAAATATAGTGTGGTAGTAGGGCACAATATACTGACAGTGCCAAGTGTTTAATGATCAGCCTGTCACCACAAAGCTCTCTACTCAAAGTTTCCCAATATCATTTTGTTATTACACAATTTTTCTCTAGTTCTTTTTTTATGTTTTTTAATACATCCAAGATTCCACTCCTGTCTTTACAATTATAGGTCAACTTTTACTTCTAAGCACTATTATTATTGCTTCTAGAAACTTACAGATGTTCACTTTTAGGTGAGAAGCTCATCCATGGTCTTGTCAGTTATGGCAGGTTTGGGTGACACGACCTATTACAGAACTCTACAGATGAAGCTGAATGCTTAGGTTGGGGGCATTTCCTGATAGCTAGAGTACATGAGGGTTAGTAGAAAAACACCTAATTATCCAGTGAGCTGCTGCAAGTATCCCCACTCACATAGCTTTTTCTGTCTATTTATTAACCCAGCCTTTAGGATTTAAGTTTCCGACTTCCTGTCTGTGACTTCTAATATGATGCAGCCTTTTTTAATTTTATTTTTTTAGCGTGACCATGATTCAAATCCTGGCCAATCCCAGGGTTATCTCTGGGATCTGTATTTCATCTAACTGGCTGTTATATGTAGCTTTAATTCCCATATGAAACAAAATCTAGAACTAAAAGCCTCATTGTTGAGTATCATCATACCCTATAGGTAAATAAGGAAAAAATGAAAGAAAGAGTTGAGTAGAGGTTAGATCATATCAAGCCAAGTAAAGATCCTAGCCCTCTGTATAGCACCTCACACTTGTTAGCATTGCACTGATGACCATCGTAATGATTACGGATATTCAAGAAAAGTTATATTTGGCATGCACTGTGCTAAAATCAACCTTATAAGGTAGATATTACTATTACTTATGTTGTGAAGAGAGGAACTGGAGGACAGAGAACTTGAGGGAATTTCCTAAATCTACATGGTGAGGAAGAAGGGGAAGAAACCGCAAACCTAAGTAGGCCAATGACAAAGCTTGCTCCCCTAACACTACCCCATAGCATCTCCCAAAGTGCTGTACCTGAGCCTGCACTTGCAGTCTTGCTTCTCTTACTCTGATCCTGAATCATGGCCACTGGAAAGCCAGGTTAGTCTTTCTATTGTTTGACCTCCAATTAGAGCTCTTTTCAAATTATTGTCTCCATATTGAAAGAAATCATGATGACATCCTGAAGAAACCGGCCACTCTGTTCTCCTTAATGAGGTATTCATGACTCCTGTTCAATAGTGACTTGTTTACAAGATTTAAAACTCTCACATTCTTTAAAGAATTACACTCTTAGAAACTTGTCTCAAATATTCTACATTATTTAACTAAAATTTTCTGGTTCATCCCTACTTTTATTTCTGGTGGGAAACAGTGCAATTATTTGTGAGAATATCTAGAAACATAACTTTATTTCTTCCTCTTGCCGGTGAGTCATATGTATTTTTCACCATACAGAAACTTAAGTGGAAGTTATTTTATAAACTGGAAAATTTTACCAATGTCCATCAGATATATTGCTTTTAGTACTTAATTTCTATTTAATTTTTTTTACCAGCTTTTAAGCAAATCTTTTCTAATATCTTTTAGTTGTTCAAATGTCTATGATTTTTCTTTATTAGTATAGGATTTAAAAGGATTTCTTGTGGCCATTTTATCTTTAACTATAGCGTATACTTCATTTAAGTAATAAACAGGTCAACAACTGGTCTGTATTTCTAATTCTCATTCCTTGAAACTGGGGAACTCACCTTCTCCAAGGATTCAAATGGATCCCTCGGAATTCAATTCAGTTTAGGATGTATGCATGATAGTCTTGAAAACTCTGATCCACTACCTTTAATTTATACACAAACCTAGAGGAATCTAACTGTAAATGGTCTTAGTAATATGATCTTAGAGATAAATATTTTCTACCTCTGTTTTTTTTCCCTTATGAATTTCTGAAAATCTTAAAAATTAGGGTGAACTTCAAAACCTCCACTTAATGTGATTATACAAATTTTACAGCAGCAAATTCTACTCCCAAATTTTTCAAAAAATCACAGACAAAAAGAGAGTAGAGGGGCTGGAGAGATGGCTCAGTGGTTGAGAGCACTGACTGCTCTTGCAGAGGACCCGGGTTCAATTCCCAGCACCATATGGTGGCTACAAACTGCCCTTAACTCTAGTTCCAGGGGAATCTGAAGCTCTCTTCTGACCGCAGCGGCATTGCATGACACAGATGCACTCAACATACATGCAGGCAATACACTCATACACATAAAATAAAAATAATAAAACATTTTTAAAAAGAGAGTGGAGCCGGGCGTGGTGGCCCATGCCTTTAATCCCAGCACTTGGGAGGTAGAGGCAGGTGGATCTCTGTGAGTTCAATGCCAGCCTGGTCTACATAGTGAGTTCCAGGACAGCTGGGGCTACAGGGAGATCCTGTCTCAAAAA
>NW_008355272.1:89016-111975 GCF_000622305.1 Nannospalax galili
TAGGACACATCAGGTGAGGATATTTCTCATGGAATCTTCCTAAGGAAACCATTAGAAAAGCAATCTGTTTTAATGTGCAGGTACTCCTTCCTCTTGTTTGATTATGATCTGATGAAACAAACCTCAGCTGCTATATCCTAACCAAATGGGATACTTGTTTGTTACCAAATGTATGTGTTTTTTATATTTTTTATTTTGGAGAAGAATTTTAACTGACATTATTAAAAACTACTTAAGACAAAATTATAATCCCACTAAGCATCTCCATCCTTTGGAACTGGTTCCTATTAGATTCTTCAGCAGTGTTGGCAATCTTTTCTTCATTTCCATGACTGCAGAGGTATGTCTTGCTGCTCCTCATGCCCTCTTGTATGGTCAGCTGCTTTCTGTAAATTTTATAGCTTCCCACAACATTCCAATGACATCTTCGCTCCCAATATCATGGCAAGACAAATGACATACTTCAACCTTAGTGTTGCCTATGTTATAATATGTGGTTTGAGGTCAACTGGGAAAAGAAAAAAGCAATTAGAGGAATTCAGAGCAATCCTTTCCCTTGTCCAGCCTGCCCAGACTTAGTATGACTCCCTAGGAGTGATGAATGACAGAAGGCACTGCAGTATTACAGGAGTCAGTAGGAGGGCAGAACCACCCAAAACTAATAACAGCGGCTTCTAAGGAAGAGCTGGAGATCATACTAAACACCATGAGCTGGAGATCATACTAAACTTGCATAGTGAAAGCTAGAACCACCTATGTGAAGAACCAGGAGGAAAGAGCATTATGGCTTAGCACGTGATTCTCTAGTAAGGCATGCTTAGCTAAGGAAAGCCTTGCTCCCCATTAATATTTATGGGCTGATGTCCACTATGGGTACTGGAGAGCACAGAAGGCAACTACAAGGCCCAATATCATACTGAATCCAATGTTATCAAAATACCAAAGCCAGGAAAAAATCATCAGAGATAAAAATAACAGATCAGTATCTGTTTGAAATGTGTATTCAGGGGCTGGAGAGATGGCTCAGCAGTTAAGAACCCTGGCTGTTCCTGAAGAAGACCTGGGTTCAAATCCCAGCACCCACATGGCAGCTAACAACTGTCCATAACTCCAGTTCCATGGGCTCTGGCAGCCTCTTCTGTCCTCTGTGGGCATTGCATGACATGGGTGCACTTTCCTACATGCAGGCAATACACACATACAAATAAAATTAAAAAAAAAATTTAAGAAATTTGTATTCAAAATCTTCAACAAAATACCAGGAAAATGAATCTAGACTGAATTGCTCTGTGCAATTTATTCTAGCATTATAAGGCTGGGTTAACATGGGGAAAATGCTCATAAAATAAGAAACAAAAAATACATGATCATCTCAATATATGGAGAAAATTATTTTACAAAATCAATATCATTTATGATTAAAAGTGATCAAATGAGAGGACTTCACTGATGCGGGCCTCACAGATTTGGCTAGGTTGCCTAGCCAATGAGCTCCAGAGATTCTCCTGCCTCTGCTCCTCTAATGCAGAGTTACAGATGCACATCACTGCATGTGTCTTCTGAATTTTTATGTGGGTACTGGAGATCTAAACTCAGTAGGTCCTGATGCTTGTACAGAAGGCCAAGTGAGTCATCTCTCCACCACATTTTGTCAGAATGGTTCAGTCTACAAATTTGTAATTAGAGAACTGGGTTTCTAACCTCCGCAGCTGGGAGGCTGTGAAATCTGTATTGCCTGTAGGTAATTATACTTGCATCCTGACTTCACACAGTGTCTACTGGACATTAACTCCTTATTTCTTATCTTCTGCTTCCACCTTTCCTTTGAACTTGAAAACTATATATTCAGTGGACTTTCAGATGAACTACCTACTGGTTATTATCTCAGTCTCCCCTAATAGTGAATGACATATTTATCAACTATGTAAGAAACTCACTTGTGAACTTTGAGACCTTCAGGCCTTTACCTCAGATATTGTTGAAACAGCTCCAATGAAAGGTGATCAAGATTTATTTTATCTCTCACCTGGGTACTCATCATCATTAACGCATGGCAGACACTGCCAAGTTGGTGGCTACAAAGCAATTTATTATTTCTTCCAGGTGCGAGGGGTGGTAGAAAGGCTCTGCTTCTGGGTCTCCTGCAGGCTCCTCAGCAGCAGGCCAGCAGTCTGAAAGATCAACTCTGTCCTGCATATCAGCCAGTGCTACCTGTTTTCTGAGTTCTCAGAATCATTCTCCATGTGGCCTCCTCCTCCAGAGGTTAAATTATTTTCCAAAGTCGTTGGGGGAGAAAAAGAACCTACAAAGGCTCTAAAGGCCCAGTCTCAGAAGGAATGGAAAGTCATTTTCAACACATTGTATTTGGCAAAGCAGTTTCTGATATGGAAACAATTAGCTAGTGAGGGAACGGGGCTATTTATTAATCCAAAAATCAATGAAGTCACATTGCAGAGGCATGTGGATACCAAGATGGAGGCTTTTTGTGATATATTTTAAAGTCTCTACTTTGACTCCCATTTGAAGCAAAATAACAAAGGCCTCCACTTCTTTTGTCAACTTTCCTTTCCATGAAGGCACCACTTGTATCAACTGCAAAAATGCTAATTGTGAGCTTTAAACCTTCTTCTCTACCCACACAGAGTCTGCCTCTAAATATGATGCTCAGGGTGCAGTATCTTTAAGCCCATCTGCAGAGCCACTTATCTAGTCTGAACCATCATCTTTGCCACATATACTGAGATAATCTCTCCCACTTTGCCCTTCTAGTCTACCCTGATTAGCAGCTAGATATATAATTTGAAATGAAAATCTATTCATGTCACTAGTCTATTTCAGTCCAACACTTACAGTTTCTCTTCTAATGGAATATTCATCAAAGATTTATGTCTTGAAAGACAGTCTGAAATTTCCCTTGTCCTAGTCTCTGTGTTCTCTTCCACCCCAGGAACTTTGCTCACGCTGCTCCCATGGCATACTCCCCTTCCCTGCTTTCACTTGATTAATTTCTAGACTTCCATGGATTATAGCTTCAACATAATTTCCTTTCCAAGACCCCGAGACTAGATCACTTCTCAGTATGTTTTCTAACATGTTTCACAACACTTAGTGTGTTGTTTTATTGGTATAGTTCCACTCACTTGATTGATAATTCCCCATACAAGATTGTAAATTCCATAACAAAGGCTACGCCTTCTCATGCCTCCAGTAAGGAACACAGAATCATTTGTTAACTGTTTGGATAAATTAACTGCATGAATATCTGAAGTCAACCATCTTTGTTTATATCATTGTTCTCCTATTTTGTAATTTAACTTTAGGCAAGTAATTTCTTCTCTCACGTGAAGTGCCTTACTGGTAAAATGGATGATAATATGCCTAGTCATGGTATTTTTCTGTAGAAATGAAATGACAGATTATATGTTGAAAGCTTCTAATACAGTGCCTGGAATACAACAAAGGTTCAGTGTTTCTGCAGCATGCAGTCTAAGAGCTCATCTTAAAATAGATGTTGAGAGAAAGATGAGATTCTTTTCCTAGTATCACACGACTTGCAAGGATGCTGTTGTATGTTGACAGTGTCTGAGCATTTTAACAAAGGCTTATTAATTATCCGTGTGATATACTTCAATTTGCTTTAAGATAAGATTACTCTGGTAGCATTGTGGTGTGTCTGTGTGTGTGTGTGTGTGTGTTGCACAGCAGGTATCTTCCCTCTGTTAAACTGTATCTTCAACCATACCCTAGTCCTCATAGTCCTCAGACCCCAAACTCAAAGAGAGAGGCATCATGCAATTCAGATATCTTCATTCGTAATGTGAGGGCCTCTAGAATTCTCAGCTCATGGTTGTTTCTTAAATCCAGTCAGATGCTGCACATTGATTTGCTCCTGTATATTATACAACACTGTGCATTGCTATTATTATTCTACCAAGAGATTCAAGCATGATCATACTGCGGAAATGCCTTAGGGTGCATGCTGTTTGGTAAAAATGTTGCTTCTGCACTGACACTTGTGTGCAATGATTTAGTCAACTGCTTGTTTTCTGTCCCTTCACAGTAGCCTCTGAACTCAGGAATGTCGAACAAGAACCTGAAATAATCAGAAATCAGCAAGAGAGAGGTTGAAGGGGGACAGCCTTGGTGGGAAGCAGGAAGTCTGAAATTCACAGTTCCTGTGACAAAAGCTGCTGCCTGACTTGGAGTCTGGAGAGGGATCTTTTCTCTGGCTTGTTCCCTTGGGTCCATACTCTGCCTTTCCCTCTCCTGTCCTCTGTCTGGAAGAGGACTGGAGAAAAATACCAGTTCTGAGTTCATGAAAAAGCTTTTTCCCTAGTACTGAACGGTGTGCTCAGTGAAAATTTTCCCTTACGAGCCTTCTCAACTGGTAAATCCAGAGAGCCCATTCCAACTTATTTACACAATGTTTACTCTTAGATGTAGATTTTCTTCTTCGTTTAAAGGAAAAGAAGCATTGTTGCTGAAGTAAATCAAGGAGCAGAGTCATATGTTGATGTGATGACAAAAGTTTGGGAGATGAGTACCAACAGAGGGTATATTGAGGGTGAGCATCACAAAGGAGCACTGCTCTTAGTGACATAGATGTCACATAGCTGTCTCTACGTCTGTCTCCAGAAGCATCAACTGAGGGAAGGCCACTCATGTGAGAACACAGCAAGAGGACTGTCTTGAGCTGAAAGAAGGTCATCAACAGAACTGAACAGAATGCCATCTTCCCCTTGAGCTTCCCCTCTCCAGAAATGTGAGAAATAAATTCCTCTCTTTCTAGGGAACTCAGTTCATAGCCTCAGTGCTATGTGCTGAGTGCTCCAGCACCATGAAACAACAACAACAACAACAAACCCAAATCAATACCCTATCCTATTGTTTGTCATTTACAGAGGGTAGTTTGGTCTTTAGGGACAGAATTTCTTCAGTTACATGACTTTCAGTGAGATCCTGCCTGCTTCTCCAGCTGTGATGGATCCAAAGCCACGGATACTAATGACACCAGGATCCCTAGAGTACTTGTGCAGTTAAACACTGTTCTTGCCACATGAACCTGCTGTGGCTAGTAACTTTGCTTGTTAATACTCATTTATATGTCATACAGGTCACCCTGAGAAGTAAATCTTGAGACATCAGGATGAATGGACTAAGGACTTCCATGGTTCCACATGGTCAATTCCTAAATCTAATCCATGACTCAACTCTAAAGTGTTTGGAACCAAAAGAGCTAAACACTCCTCAGTGGGCACTTTGAAGTGGTTTGTCACCCCCTCCACTACAATTAACGAACTCTGTTTATTTAGACCTGAGAATTTGAAGATGTGAAAATTAAAAATCCACATCCAAACTCAGAGTTAGTCACATAACTCAACCTCATTTCACACCCTAGGATGTGAGACTCCCCATCTGCAGAGTGAAATAATTCAAGTTAAATGCTTAATTGTATTTATGTTCTCTTTGAACCAAGTTGGTTTTACATGTCTCCAAGTTTTTTTATGGCTTGGGAAAGGATTTTCTATAAATCTTTCTCTTCATCAACAAGCCTCAAGCACAACTGCACCAGCATTACTTGGAAATTTGCTAGAAATACAGACACTCACACTTTCCCATAAATGTACTAGAAGGGAAACTAAAAATAAAAACAACAACCAGAAATCTGTGCTTTAACAAACCTTCCAGGAGACTCTGGTGTTTTGACTTGAGGAAACTCTGCCTGGAATTATCCATTTCCGTTTTCTCACCAAACCTTCTTTTAAGCACCTTTACAGTCTCAAAAATGAGAATCCACATCTTCAGGATTAGTTGCTCACATCTTAGTAATTGACTCAGTTTGGTCTACTTATATCAAAGAGTTGAAATTTCATCTTGGTGAATCAACTACCATTCCCATTCCTTGGAAGTAAATGAGGAACAGTAAGGTCTAGGTTGTACCCGTTATCCATGGTGCAGAGATGGAAGCCAAGTTGAGCAAAAGGACCATCCAAGGAGGAATACAAATGGAAGAACTGCAGATCCATGATCCTGTACACCTGGTACAGTCACATCTGAAGTTTGAACTGTTTGTGGATCTCCTAATTAAACTAGAGATGAAATGTATCTTCTTCCTATCCAAAGGTGTAGTGATAATGATAACAAGTCCGCTAGGCTCCTGTGTAACTCAGGAATGCAAGGGCAACTTCTACCGCAGCAGTGGTGGAATTAACAACAAAGATGAGTGAAAGATCCCTACATATGTGACTATGAGGAATTACAAGGCTTAATTTTAAGTTGGAAAGGAAATGGAGACTTACAGGAAGCCGGAGCAGAGAGTAAACCCTGGGCCTGATGGTTTCCAGAGGTTTTATTATTTATGATCGATGCACAGCCACAAATGTGACCTACTCTCATACATACTCACTTTACCTTCCTCCCTCTTCTTCCCCCTAATTTGCTTTCAATTCTTTCCTCATGCCACAGGCTCACATTTATATAATTCTGACCTGAAATTTTTATTGCCCTTTTCAGATCTTCTGTTAAAAATAAGCAAGTGAACACCTATAAGTAAATAAAACTACAATCTACGTTAACGAGGACTTGAAAGAATAACCTTTCTGTGAGTTTATTAACACGTATAAATTGATTTTGAGCACCTTTTGTGAATAAAGTACTGAGTAAGCTGGTGAGAGAGAGGAGCTTGTCATCAAGATTTCACGGTCAAGAACAAATTATTCTCTTTTTTTCTCTAAAGGGTTAGACAGTAAATATTTTCAGCCTTTCAGGAAGAACCAGTTCTGCAGATTGCAGTGTGAAAGTGCTGCATAGACAATATGGACATAAATGGGTGTGGTTGTGTTCTAATAAAACTTTATTTACTAATGTAGTCAGATAGATTTACCCCCAGGCCATTGTTCACTAACTTCTGATCTTAACAGACATCTAATAAAGAAATGCCAATGCATTTCTTTCATATATTGGATCTATTAGTGGATTACCTTCAAAGTGAACTGAATATTTAAGCATTGCTTAAAGGTGGTATCTGTCTGTTAGTTTTTCGTGTTTATTCATTTATAGCCATTCCTAGTGGCATACTATAAGTTTAAGAGCAAAGGCTTCCCTGAAACAAGCATCTTTCTAGAGGGCTGACTCTAAAACCAAACTTGAAAGACTTACTAAGAAATTAGAATTAGAATCCAGAAAGTATGAATTTAAACATCTATATAAAGCATTAATGCTGTTTCTTACTATAAATAAATGGGAAATGGTGGGAACTACTCGTTTTCATAGATGCCTCATGAAGGGAATTTTTCTCTTCCTTTTTTTATTCCAGATTTCAGAACCCTTTCACCTCCTTGAAATATACAACCCTTGTAATTGATTTATAGACAAAAATAGAAAGAATTAAAACGTTCACACTATTAAACCTTAATAGACATAATAAATATGACTCTCCCTTTTAAAATTCTTCTTGTAGTCCTCTAAGGAGAGTGTCATCATTTTCTTTTTTCTGACAGACTCTGAACATTTCTCCAGTTTCTTCCTGGATAGTTTATCTTTTTTGTGGCTCTTTTAAATGAGGTCTTTCCTGCATTTCATTTTCTAACTTGACTCTGTGTCTAAGAAGATATTGATTTTTATATATCAATTCTAAGCAGTCAATATGTAAAATTTTACCATTTAAATTGCTTGACAGTTTATTCTGTTTCCAAGTATATAATCATGTCATGTGCAAAGAATCATGTCATGTGTACTTTAATATCTATAAATGTGCTTATCTTTGGTTTCTTGCACATGTATCATATTAAACATTTACAAATGCATTTTATTTCAATTTTCTAATTTACTGAATATTTTATATGTCTGTCTTTATATTTTATTGATGCAATAAAATACATCCATATGTGTATGTATAAATAAGTCCAAATGTATATAAAATGTATTTGTCAAGTCGGTGGAAAAAGTTAGATAGGTTCTTAATGGCACTAATAGAATCCATCATCTATCATTGGAAAATCTATTTTGGCTTTTATTTTATAGCATTTTTCAAAGGCATTTTCAGTGAAATAAACATCTCAAAGTGAAAAGTACAGTGTTTATGGTAAGATGGATGACACTAACATAGTCAACTTCATCATAAAAATAGGCTGTTAATAAAATTATTTCAATGCAAAGAAATAAAAAAACAGATCAAATGTCAGTGTCTTTAATGTCCAAATAAAATTTACAAACTCACCAGCAAATATATAGAAAACAGCAGAAACAAATGGACAAGAGATACAGTATAAGTAAAATATTCAATTGATCAACAAACAAAAGAGTCTCAAATTCATTACCTGGGAGAGAATGCAGTTTTAAATAACAAGAAATGTTCTCACATCTATCAGGTGATGCAGCCTAAGAAGAGCCACAACAAATGGTGTTATGTGAGAGGCAGGCGAAGGTCTCTTATGTTCAATTTGGAGTTTCTGAATCCTTAATGCTTTGGGGCAAATCCATCTGGCAGCATTTATTTAGTTTTTTAAATACATATATTCTTCATTCAAGTCATTTTAATCCTGGGAATCAATTTCATTGCAATAAAGATATGGTACTCTAGTGGACACTGCAGTTCTATTTCCATTATGACTGAACCCATCCACAGATGTCAGGAGTATGATATCAATTTGTTTAACCAAAAGAATAGATATTCTTTAGGTGGCATAATATAAAGAATATATTATAGCAAACAAACAACAAAATGATGAGTAGTTAAGATGCCCATTTTCCTACATCTGTTTTGAGACCTGAAATCAGAAAAACAGAGAGAGAGCCTAGCTTTCCATACACAAGAAGGAAATCACAGTAGAACTACAGTTCACGATTACAACTGGATGCTTTGTCTTACTTCCTTCTTACTTCTTGACGTCAAGATCCACAGGAGAAACTGGTGCCACTCATCATGGACCTACATACTTACTTGCATAAGACTCGAGGAATTCAGAGCAATGGGAGTGGCAGAAATGGAAGAAATAATCAGCCACCCATCACTAATTAGGTAAGCTTGTAGTGGTCAAAAACATATACAAGAAAGCATCCAATGTCTGGCTCCCAGTGTCAGCTTTTAGATAAAACAAAACAGCTACAGCTTTTACCATCTACCTTCCAAACCTAGCCTGGTTTTCTTTTATATCTGACAAGAGGTAGATAATGCACACCAGGGAAGAGAATTCAGGGAAATTTAGTTCCAGCTAGGCTCAGTTAATAATGGACAGAATTCTGCGATGGCTGATCCGAGTTACTTTCCAGGAACTCTGTTAAATAAAAGAAGAGCCACATCCAAGGCTATAACACTCTTGCAGAGACAGCATCAACTACAGTACAAAGGCTTAGTCTCCCTGCTGCAGTTGGGAAAACTTTCAGTAACTAACTGATCATGGACTACTTAACAGGTTGAGATCTGGCACAAAAGTGTTACAATTTATAATCATTTTCTGCCCAACACTGGCCTTTTATCTCTCACAGATATTATTCCTGGAAGTATAACTCCCATAAGCTTCCTATGGGATATAAGATGTGGTAGTTTTACCTGGGAAGAGGGAATCTTAATGAAGAATTTCCCAAATCAGATTCTGACTATGACAGTGTTGCATTTTCTTAATCTCTAGCTACTTCATATGTGAGGGCCAAACCCACTGTTGGCAATATTATCCCTAGGCAAGTGGGTCTGGCTTGTTTAAGAAGTTGAACAAGCCAGAGGAAGCAAGCACTAGTCCAATGACTCTGCTTCAGGTGGGCCTGCAGTCCCTGCTCAGACTTCCCTCTGTGTTGGATTATAACCTGGAAGTGTAAACTAAATAAATCATTTCCTTCCTAAGTTGGATTTGGTCAAATAAATCTCACAGCAACAGAAAGCACTTAGGATACATATTTAGAATATAGTAAGAAATTATAGTGGCTTAGGAAAGTAGCAGTAGTTGATTCTCTTCTAGGGTCTATGACCTCCCCAGCCAAGGGTATTAGGCTAAGTTTACTAACAGGCATGAATTTCCTTTTATTGAGAGGTCTTAAGTTCTAGTTAGACAGATGTTGATTACCCTAAAGATACAAGTCCCACAATTGTACTGTTAAGAATATTTTGCTGGGCCGATTATAATTGTGATTTGTAGGCTTTACAGCTTGGGATAACTATTAATTATAGTGAAAATATACATTCCAATTATAATCTAAATATTATATATAATATTCCTAGAACATTATGCTAGGAAAAAAAATGCTTCAGAGTTATTCTGGGTGATACGGAGGGACTCCCTGCCAAGTATTTCATGAGGATTCAAAGCAATATACATAAGTTCTGTATATTTAAATGTATTTATTAAAAAACATCAAAAATTCATAACCAATTTTTCATGTATATAGATTTATTTATGAGTTTACTTGCACATATTTGTGTACATATATCTTTGTGAGTAATTGCATATCTGTTTTAGATTTCCCATTGTTGTGACAAAATACCTGTCACAAACAACTGAAATAGAGGACAGATTTATTTAAGCCCCATGATTTCACAGGTTTCTGTCCATGGTCAGCTCTCTTTATTGTTGTGAGTTTCAGTGAGAGAAAAATTGTGATAACAAGAGTTTGCAGTACGGCAAACTTGCTAATCTCATGGTGGTTAGCAAGCAGAGAGAGGGGCAGGAAAAGGTAAAGGATAAGGTGTATCTTTCCAGCAAATGTCAATGGTGACTCATTTCTCACAAATACGCTCCACTATTCATATTTCCATCAACTCCCAACATTCTATTCAAATTTCGAATCCACCTGTGGCTTAATAAATTCAGGAAAGCAGTACTCTCTTGTGGTCTAATCACGCATCATTTGAAGATTTCTTGCATTGGGCAGGATGCTTTTAATACAGTAGCCTTTTTTTTAAGATCGAATTTTTTATTGAGTTTCTGTACATCTCATATAATAGTTCTTGATCAAATTTAGACCCCCACCCCATCTATACCCTCACCCCCCCACCAGACCTCATGTATTCTGCCACACATACTAAGTACTATCCAGTCAAGCATTTGTATGCAGATGTCCTTCAGAACAAATTTGTTCACTGGAATCTAGTCAGTCTATGTAGACATCATTGGTAAGGCCTACTCTCCCTCACTCAGTAGTAATCAGTCTCCAGTAGTTCCTAGACTAGGACCAACTCACCACCCATTTCCCTTGCTCCACTCTGGGCCCTTGTCTGATTGAGCTGACATGGGTCCTGTGCTCAGTGCCACCATTGCCACAAGTTCACATGTGCAGGCTTCCAGTAGCCTGAAAGTCTCTGCTTCCCTATGTTCATGAACCAACCCTGGGTCTTACAATCTTTCCGCCCTCTCTTCTAAGATGGTCTCTGAGACTTAGGTGGGAGAGGTTTGATACAGAAGTCCTGTCCAGGAACACATACTCTGCAGTCTCTTATTCTTTAAAAGTTGGCCAGTTGTGGCCTCCTGTGTGCACCACACACTGTTGTATAAGGAAGCTTCACTGGTGAGAGTTGAGAGATGCACTAGTTTTCTCTCGCCATGTTCCATGCGTCTTAGGTGTAGAAGTTCCACTGTAGATATGTCACAGGGCATCTCTCAGACACGACCGGCATAGCAAACTAACTCTATTGGTGTTGTAGTCCAGTTATCTGGGGTTAATCATCACCTATCTAATTGGACTTAAAGCTCTCTCAATGGGAATGAACTCATGGGTAGCACTATAAACACAGCCAAATACATGGCTGGAGAGGTCGCGGGCGCATGCGCTCGCGTGTGTGTGTGTGTGTGTGTGTGTGTGTGTGTGTGTGTGTGTGTGTTTAGGGGATGGTGAGATGGCTCAATGGTTAAGGCCACTGGCTGCTCTTGCAGAGGACCTGGATTTGATTCCCAGCACCCATGTGGCAGCTAAAACCATTATCTCCAGTTGCAAGGGATCTGACACCCACTTCTGACCTCTGCAGGCACTGCACGACACAGGTTCACTTACACACATGCAGACAATATACTTGTACACATAAAATTTAAAATTAATAAATTTAAAAAATATTTTATTTATTATTTTTATTTTATGTGTATGGGTGTATTGCCTGCATCTATGTGAGTGCATCTGTGCCATGCAATGCCACAGAGGTCAGAAGAGGGCTTGAGATTCTCCTGGAACTGGCATTAAGGACGGGTTATAGCTGCCATGTGGGTGCTGGGAATCGAACCTGGGTCCTCTGCAAGAGCAGTCTTAATCTCTGAGCCATCTCTCCAGCCCCATAATAAATAATTTAAAAATAATAATAAATAATAAAAAAAGAGTTTAAATGGAGTCACCCTATAATGGGGAGAGGGAGCAATGCCTGTAATAGACACCTTAGGCTACCAAATAAAAAGCCCCGTGCAGAGAATGGGTAAAACCTGGAGATTTTTTGGGTAACCTCTTTTGGACCAGAGCAGTCACATAGACCACCAAAAATTACTGGCTGTTGCCATTGCTATTTATTACCTTCCAGAACATATTGCTGAAAACAATACATACTTGAGCAGCAGAACATGAAAGAAAACAAGCTGTCACCAACCCCAAAGTTTCGTGTCTATAGGCTAACTTCCATAGTGCGTGAATATGTTATGCATGCTACAGGAAGGGAAAATTATCCATCAGTCTCACCCAGCTGTGAACCCTGTGAGCTACAATGGAGACTAGTCTGCAAGATATGTCCACGGATACAATAGTGGCATAATGTTATGGGAGGAACTGAACAATTTCTGATTGGATTTAACACCCACCCAAGATGGAACCCATGCCTGGCACTGTTACTGGGACCAGAAATCTGTGGCTAAAAAGGTCATAGACCCTAGGGAAGAGAATAATACTATTGTGGTGAATATACATAGTATTAAACTGACTCCTAATGACTTATAATGTTATATCCATAAGAGTAGTGCATGGCACAACCCTCATCAGAGAAGCTTCTTTTTGTAGGAAATGTCAGTTAAACACAGAGATCCATAGCTTCTCAGTGAAGATAATTTGGAATGCTCAGCCCTAAATGGGATATATGTTTCAAATCCCTCCTCCCAAGGGTCAGTGATCATTATAGAAAAGGAAGCCAGAAGATTTTTAAGAGCCAGGGACAGTTGATGTACACAATGAAATAGTCTTTTCTGGACATAACTGGGCAGTTGCACATACAAACTCATAGTCATTGTGATAACATGCACAAGGCCTGCACTAGCTGAAGTCAGACAAAACCCTAGCACTAAAGTGGGAGGTGGGCAAAAATCCTACCCCAGGCTGAGGAGCTTTTGAAAATGGATAACTTCAGGGAGAAGGAGAATCTGTTTGCTTTAAGGGTGTAACCTTTGGTATGCTCACCATGCTCCAGGAGATGGACCCAGACCAGAGACTATTTGGGCAACATAATTGGGTTTTAAAAATACAAAGGACATGAAATTAAGTGGGTAGGGAAGTGAGGGTGGATATGGGAGAGGGAGTGAATGTGATCGAAATAGACTGTATTAAATTCTCAAAGAATTAATAACAATATCATTTGAAAGAAGACCCACATATGTTTGTCTGGACATTCCAGAAATGTCCTCAAGGTATCTGTTGTCCCAATGTAGAATGCATGCAATTTCTTTAGCACCACACTATCTTTGCCTCCAACTTAAAGCATCCTTCTTTTCAAATCTTCCCATTCTGCTCTATGTTCACAATTCTTAATATAAATCTGAGTGAAAGTAGCCAGGAATATCAATATGACAGCCTCAATGCTTGGATGCCTTGGGATTTCCTCCACCAGATTGATAAGCTCATCGCCTTAAAATGAGACTACAGCATTATTCTCTAGCTGAAGCAGGTTTGACATTGGGTCTTCCTCCTCCTTCCTGCCTGGGATGACAGGACCACACCACCCAAACGAGCTTACATTCAACCTCACTCAAAAATCTCAGAGATTAACAAAATATAGGCAATTTCTTTGCCACAATGGGCTATGGATGTCTACTCATCTAATTTCTTAGCCTTCCCTCAGAACACTCATGAGTCTTTACTCACTGCATGCCTGTCAGCTTTTCAATCCTCTCAGCTTGCACAAGAACTATCCATTAACAACTATCTGTTTATAGTATTATACAGTTTTACTATGCCATAACTGTCATTTTTCAAATTCTTCATAGAAATCAGGACCAAAGACTAAAGAACTACATAATCAGGTATAGTGAACAGCATTATCCACCACTGGTACCAAATTTCTGTGTTATTCTCTCCATTGCTTTCACCAATCACCTCACACAAACATTTCAAAGGAGAAATGATTGATTTGGGCTCATGGTTCTAGAGGTTTCTGTCCATAGTCAGCTCCTTCCATTGCTGTGGTCCTTCAGTGAGGCAGACCAATCCTGACAGAAAGACTATGTGACAGGGGAAAGTTGCTAAGCTCACAGTGTTCAGTAAATGAAGATTGGGACAAAAAAAAGGACTTGGAAATATAATATAAACTTCAAGGTCACCCCTCTAGTGGCTTATTTTTTTAAATTAGGCCTCACTTTTTCCATAGTTCAACCACTTTTCCATAATCTATTCAAATTTGGAATTCATCAATGGACTGATTCATTGTAAAGGCAGTGCCCTTATGATGTAATCAGCTCCCAAAGCCCTACCTCTATCTATACTGCATTAAATGTTGCTTAACATACATGAGCCTTTGGGGGCACATTTCGTAGGTATGAGTAAAATAAGAGGGCATATGTGCCCTGTGGGAGATGATGATGGAAAAGATGGGAAGAAAATGGAAACAAAAACTAAACTAAAATAGATTAAGATCGCATATTTATAGTAATATAAATATATATTTGCATGTTTCTCTGATTGTATACATAGTTTGAAAATATAAATACATACATGCAGGAATAAACATATACAAATAAAATATGGTATATTTATAAATACATGTATATATTAAATAAATGAAGATATGCTACATTTTCACAAGGTATTAAAAATAGATTGAAAACATAACTTGGAATAGGGATGGATTTTTTTTAATTTTTTAAATTTATCTTATATGTATGAGTGTTATGCCTGCATGTATGTAAGTGCACCTGTGTCATGCCCTGCCCACGGAGGACAAAAGAGGGCATTGGAGCTCTGGAACTGGAGTTATGGATGGTTGTAAGCAGCCATGTGGGTGCTGGGGTTTAAAAGCTGGTCTTCTGCAAGAACAGTCAGTGCTTTTAACCTCTGAGCGATCTCTCCAGCCCCAGGGATGGATTCTTAATTTTATACATAACAGTTGTGTCCTACATGGAGGTGATAATTGATAAATAAGACACTGGGACTGTCACTGAAACTTCTGTTCCTTATTGGTATTGAAGTTTATTATATTAATGTACCGCAAGATCCCATCGACTAATTCATGCATGATTTTCAGTCCCATATTCTTAAATATATTAGCTTTTAACTTAATTTTGGAGCAGATCTCTTCATCTATTGGCAAGATATTAAGTGTAGACAGTGAACTTGGAAAGAAAAGTTAGGAAAAGATCAGAAGGGTCTGTGGGAAGCATTGAGTCAGAGTGAGATAGTGGTTTGAAAACAGAAATGGTTCTTGTCTCTGAATTCCTTGTGAGGAATCGTGGTTATGACAGGGAACATAAAGACTCAGCTCTCTGTGTTTGGGAGTAGAGTGCATATCAACATTTATGAACATGGGAAAGACTGGAGTGCAGATCATGTTAGGATGAAAAAGAGAAAAAAATTAAAAGAGCCAGGAGTTGAGTGGATACTTGGTAATGACAGGGAAATTACAATCTGTTTTGTAAAACCTTGTTTGACCATAATGAGATATTTTGGGGTCAGAGGGTGGTAATAAATTGTTTTACTATAATAATTAAAGCTTGCTTAGAAAGGTTAACTCATTTTTACTCCTTTTTTAAAATTTGCATTCCTCATCCTTAGATCCTGAAACTGTGTCCATTTCTGCTGTGTGAAGTGGTACAGCTCAGAAAATTAACAGTGTTCCTAGTGGAGCTGCCTTTTGTTTAAGAAGGCATAGGACAAGAGATATGGAGAGGCATTTCCTGGGGACTCTGTCTTAGTTTGTTTCTTCATTGCTCTGATGAAATACTCTGACTAATACCAACTTGAGGAGGATAAGGGTTTATTTGGTTTACATCTCCTGGGTCACGGTTCATCATGGAGCCCAAGGGAGGATCTCAGGGCGGGAACCTGGAGGCAGGAGCTGGAGTTCAGGCCCTGAAGGAACGCTACTTACTGGCTTGCTCCCCTGGCCCCTGCTTAATCTGCTTTCTTATACAATATAGGCTCATATGCCCAGGGGTGGCACCACCCACAGTGGGCTTGCCCTCCCACATCACTCAATAATCAAGAAGATGCCCCACAGACATGGCCACAGGACAGTGCAATGGAGGCAATTCCCCATTGAGGCTCCCTCAACCCAGCTGTGTCAAGCTGATACTAAAGCTATCCAGCACAGACTCCAATCATGTTACATCAGCATGGAGTTTTAGGGCTGCACTTTGCTTGTACTGAGCTCGGCACTCTGGCTCCCACCTAAGATAATTCCCCATGTGTTCATCTGCGAGTTTGCATTTTTCATGTTTGTATAACCCAGGAATTCCAAAAAAAAAAAAAAATGTGGTCTAAAAGAAGAAACAATTCTTTGTAGGTTCCAGCTGATTTTGAAGATTTGTAATGGTAACAGAAAATAAATCTCATTTGAAATCTAGTTTTTAATCAGGACAGATAATGCGCTCAGCTTTAAACCTTAATAATGTACAGCCTGTTATAATTGCAGAAAGTCAGAAGAAGGATTAGGATGAGAACATGCACAGGAAAGAGAAACATACTGCACTCTGTAAAGCATGTGAAAGGAAGGTACAGTTACAAGAAATGGCAAAAGAACTGTGATTGTGCCTCCGAATGCAGACGAGGTAGCGGATAAAGGGTGTATTTACTAAGGAACGATATTTCTGTTTTATCTTCAGTTGATCATTTGCAGTTCTCATACAATCGCCAGTTTAGATGTCAGCCATGTGGAGGAGATGCAGTGGTTCCTTTCTTAGATCCATGCTTTCTCAGAAGCAGCAACAGGGAATATGGTTCCTCAGAAGGAGCAGCAGCACCAGCCTGCAAGGTGGGCAGAGTACTCCTAATGTCATCGGTAATTCTCTGACCTCTTGAAATATACCTCAGACCTCCTATGTTTGGTGGCTTTCCCATTATCAGTTCAAGTGGGGTATTTGTGCTTTCTCCTCCCCATTTGACTTTTTCTTTCTTTTAATGATGCCATTTATTTGGGTGGTATTAACATTTTATACTTAGGTTATAGTTTCTTTGAATTCTTCATAATATTTTATATGTGTGGGTGCGGGCATGTGTGGATGAGTGTGGAAGCCTGAGGAAGAGTGAGGTCAGCTTTGTGTCTTGTTCCTCAGGACATGTCTGCTTGTTTCCAGAGGCACGCTCACTGAAACATGGGACTTGCTGATTAGGCGAGACTCACTGTTCATTGAGTCACAGAGATCCTCCTGTTTCTGTTTCCTTAATGCCGTATCTACAAGAGCAAAGGCAACCACCCTTCACCTTGCCTGGCTTTCTAAATGGGTTCTGGGGGTGAAGCTCAGATCTTCGTGCTTGGACAGCGAGCCCTTTACTGACTGAACTGTCTCTCTAGCCACCATTCCCCCTCATTTTTGATGCTTTCAGTTAAATTTTCCTCACTTGCCTTCTTCCCATTTATGATGCTCATTCTACATCATTTGTTAACATGAGGGATTTGTGGGGATGAACTTAGTTTAAATAAATCTATTGCTTTATTGATAGTTATCTAATAATTCCTCAAAGTTATGAAATGTTAGTTTTGATTTCCTTTTTAACACAATAGATATTATCCCAGCTTGCATGCATAGATTTCTGAATTTTGATTTCTATTTGTGGACTAGCTCATAATTTTCACATAAATTATTCAAAGATTATGTTTCAAAGGGTTTTAATTTAAATATTTGTTGAGGATTTCTTATTGTCTAATTTATAGTCAGTGTTTATAAGTATTCCTTGCAAAGAAGTCACCTCCCAGTTGTAGAGTAGGAAAGAGTTTAATATCTCCTTCTAGAATCTACCTTTTAAATTATACTTTATTTTTTCCTTGTTTCTTTCTTAAAAAATTAATTTGCTATATAATTACAGTTGGCTTCAAATCCTAATCCACTTTCCCCAGCCATGTAAGTGATAAGGTTGCAGGCACGTCTCACTTCCAGCTTTAAATTTTCTCATACAACTTTTTAGGTGTGTTTGCTTATTTGTACTTCGGTTTTGAGACAGGGGTCCCTGTAGCTCCACCTGGCTGGTCTCAATTTCATAGAGATCTGCCTACGTCTCCCTCTGGAGTGCTGGGATTAAAGGCATCCACTACCATGTCAGGCTCATATAATTTTTTAATGCATTAACTAGGTTCGTTCTGGAATGAAAATGAAAATAAAATCTGCTAGTAACCATATTTTAACTTTTACCTTTCAGTGCTTGCAATCCTTGGGTATACATCTTAATGTTTGGTTCTTTGAAACATGAAAGCAGAGGTGTTTGATCTTCTGGTATCTCCACCTGCACTGTAAGGTTCTGTTTCTCATTAAATTTTATTGAGTCTTCTATTACTATTATTGTGAACTTTGATTTATTTTTGTATTTTCATGGTGTGACTTTGGTCTATCTTTTGACTTTCAAAACTCTGGAATTCCTGGTGTGATGGCATACACCTTTAATCCTATCACTCAGGAAGCAGAGGTAGGGGCAGGGGAATCTCTTTGAGTTCCAGACCAGCCTGCTTACATAGTGAGACTGTTTAGCTCAATTTTCGATTTGTCGCAAATACGTAGCTTGTGGTTAATTTCTATTTTTTTGACATTGTGCTAGTCTTTTTTCCTTGTAATAAGTTAGTTTATCCCAATGAAATTTGCTGCTATAACAGACACCTTTGCTTTGAATTCTGTCATATGTGTTATTCCATTTGTTCATAATGCTTCTTGTAGTAAATGTCCTACTCTAGAGTTGGGTTTTCTTTTGTTTTATGTATAAGCTTTCACTTTTAGTTTTATAGCCTGCAAATTTTATAGACTATTTCTTATAGTATTGCCTTTATAAACACCTAAATAACTGCCTTGATAATTAAATAAACTCCTTATTGATAAATCAATTTAAAATAATCTCAAATGAAAAACAAAGCAGTAATCATGTTTTTCCCCAACTTTCTCCCATCTGAAACATAAAGCTTTTAAAATTGTCAAGATCCTATCATTTAGACTTTGGGGTTAAGATTCTCACCTTTGTTAGCCAGAGTTCTAAGTTTAAATGAAATAGCCATACACCTTCTCACCTTACAGTTCTTCCCGTCCCAGCCTTTTTATTTTGACTACTGGATTATTAGAGTGCTGCCAACTTCCTAAAACACAAGCCCCAACTGCTCTCACTGCCCTTGTATCCTTCCCTCTGCATATTTCTCATTTTCCAAATGCTATAAGCTGAGATTCTTTGCATCATATTTTGGGCTGTCTATAATGATTGTCACTTTCTCTTTTTCTAGCTTTATCTTCACCTTTTCCTGCCTCAGAGTTTGCATTTCACTTGGGGGCGTAGCTAAGCCTTAGGATGCATGTCAAGCCTTGAGTTCAATCCCTAGCACTGTAAAAAATATAATATCACATTTCATTTGTGAAGCTCGTTCTAGCTTGCACTTGTATCATCTTATTTTATGTTCCCGAACCTATATTCACATTGCCAAACATGTGACTAGCCCTGCCTTATATTTTGTTAATTATAATTTATTCATAACCACTCAGGTTGGTATCTATATTTCAAGTAACCTTTTATTGCAATATAACTTACCTATAAACATTATAAATACTGAGTGTATGGCTTAATGAATTTTTATACACAGACATCCAAAAGCACACAACCATGTAATTATCAGTCTAGATGAGGGGATAGAAACTCTCCTGTGTTCTAGAAGCATCCTCTGAGTACTCCAAGTTACTGGATTGTGCCCAAAAGATGACCACTCCTGTGGATGGTTTGCGAATACTTATTTCGCATATAAATATATAAACTGATAAAATGTGCATGCATATAAATAAAGTGTATGTGAAATTTTAGAGGCTCTGATATCTTTGTGTCTTTCTTGACTCTAGTTTCCTCCTCAGCACTAACCCCTAAAGTGAAAACAGCCCCAGCTGCCTTCCCAACCCTGGCTCCTTTATTACACTCAAATCCCAGATGCTCTAAAGCATGTCTTCAGCTTTGGTGTTTTAGTACTCAGAATCTACTGGCCCAGGTGACCTCAGGAAAAGAAAGCAACAAGTATGTAGAAAAAGTGAAGCTGACATCCATAACGTTTTCATCTTGATTACTAAATTATTCAGAATATATGCACATGCATATACAGAAATCTATGGAAGAAAATGTGTGTCTCCTAGTGAAATTTTCCAACTTGTCTTCTATTTTAAATATATTGAAAGTTAAATTTTAAGTACATGCCTGACGTCTTTGATATTTGTGTCCACTGTGGTTATGATTGTATTCACTATTTCTTCTTTTGGCCATTTTTTTTTTCCTGAGAGTTCTTGATGATTTTTAAAAGAATGGCAGATACGACACATGCAAAAAGGCTTTATCGTGAATAAACCTGTATCTTGGGCAGAGGGGATGTCTATGCATGATTATCTCTTATTTCAGTGAATAAATTTCAGCTATTCTTTGTAGTTAGATTTCCAGTTGTTATGGTTTGAGTCTGAAGTGCTCACCACAGGCTCCTGTGCATGAACATAGCCACACCTGTTGGCATTGTTTTGACAGATTGTTGGTACCTTTTGGCAGGGAGGCCTGACTGTCAGAAGCAAGTCACTGGGGCTGGAATTTGAAGGTTACACCAGCCTCTGGTTCCAAGCATTATTCTCTTTCCTGGTTGGTCACACTGTAAGAAGCACTAGCCACTTCCTACTGCTGTGAACTAAGCCTCTTCTGCTGTCATGCCTCCTCTGCCATGCTGGACAACTCTCTGAAATGATGAGAGGTGTATTTTTAAACTTAGCTTCCCTGAAGCTGCTGTCAAGTTATTTTTTTCTCTCTCTCAAAGGAACAAGAAAAATAAAAAAGATAGTAGTAAACCACACATCAGAGACAACGCCACCTGGAGGTTGATGACTGACTCTTCTAGTCTCTCAGATGCCTCGGTGGGAAATCATGGGAGATTTTCCAGAACCCCTCTACCTTGAAGTTCTCTGAACTATAAATTATTTATTTCACAACAGAAAGCTGCTGTGGACCCCTCTCGTCTAGTTCTATTTTTTAGCTCTTCTTTTATAATTTGAAGTAATATAAACATATAAAATTATACCTTGTGTAATGAAGAATGAAACAAGGGTTTGGTGTTCATTAAAAAATTTAAGAAAAAAATTGAAATTCGCAACTGAGATTTCAGATGCTTCTCTACAGGCTCATCAGAGATAACATTGCCTGAGTTTTATGTTTATTTCTATGTATTTCTATACTTACAAAATGATGTGCATCTCTAATTTGTTTTGTTTTTTAATGAAGTTTTGTGATTTTCATACAATATTGTTGGAAAGTATTTAAATATCCTCCCCATCTCCACATCCTCTGATTGCCCCCACTCAATTTACTGTATTCTAACATATTATAATTCATATATATATACATATGAAGGTCTATAGAGTATAATTTATGTCTACTAATATCCTTCAGTGTTTAATTGTTAATTGATGTTTAATACTTAATGGTATTGTAGTTCATATTGTTCAATTCTTAAATAGTTTCTACGAGGCTTAAGCTTTTCTAAAATCTGACTGAGGACTGATATAAAAGAAATTATGTTTGTGTCACATAAATGTACTTTGTAATTTTATAAGCGTTCCTTACAAGCTTTTGGGGGAATACTTACAGCGTATATTTCTAAATGTTATGAAACGCATATCTATAGCCTCCATTTTCAGACTACCAATTTCAAGTGGATTTGTTTCTTGAATATGGCCCTGGTCTCCATCAAAAATAATACTCTTTATCTGCTGGTTTGCTTTCATTTCCAGGCATCTAGCCCAGGACTGTTTGTTCCGTTGCTTACCTCAGTATTAGTTTCAGTATATTTCCAGGCTGATTTGAGCTTCTAAACTCAAGGGATCATTCTCTTCAGCCTCTGCAGTGGATGGGACAATATGTGTGCTATCACCATTCCCAACAACAGCAAAATTTCAAGCTTTAGATTAGGTTGTAGAAAGCTGCAGAAATAATGACAGTTAATCTTGGGCATTCTTGAAATTCATACCTTTCCTGAACCTATATGAGGAAAGACAAGAAAGAGAGGGCAGAAAAGGAAGATAATCCATGTCTGTCCTTAAGCCTTATATCTCCTGTAGAACAAAAATCATTTTAAATAGTGCATTTATTTTTAGACACCATTTAAAATTCATTATGTCTGAAGAAATAAACAAAAAGAAATTCTCCACTCAGAAGACTTAAACCAATAACAGTAGTTTAAAGATTGGTTTTAATCATGAAATTTGCAACTAAATGGATGGAACTAGAAACTGTTATACTAAGTGAAGTAACACAGACTCAGAAAAAAATTGACATATGTTCTCCCTCATATGTCGATCCTAGAACCAAACCCTGATAAGTGAGTATGTAACCAGACAGGAACCAGTATGTAATTACAGGAACCAGGATAATGGAAAGGAAACAGGGAGGTAAGGAAACAGACCTTAGTAAGGGAGATATGGATAAAAATTGGGTTAGTGTAAGGGTGGGGTTAGGGAATGGTATACAAGGAACCTAGGGGATAAAGGGAAAGAAGGAGTGGTAGAGAGGTAGGACCGTAGGAGAAGGGTATTATTAAGGGAGAAAGGGGGGAAATGGGGGCACCTTAAGTGGGAAAACCATGATGGAGGGGTGAGA
>NW_008355272.1:112103-140427 GCF_000622305.1 Nannospalax galili
GTGCCAGACTGGTAGAACTAACCTTCTTGGAGGTTTAACAGACATCCTTTGAGGCCTATAATAATTTGGTCAGATGGACATAAAGAACAGTTTTTGTTACTTGCCCTCCTAGGTTGACTAGTTCCAGGGGACTATGAGCATCTCTCAAAATGTCCTGTAATTGTGGTGGGCTACCAGTCCTCTTGATCAAGGAGGCTGAGGAGACTCCACCAGATGGACTTGAACTGGTGTCCAGTCTACAAAGAGAAGGGTCAACATAGAGGAATCATTTCCTCCATGATTCCAAGCGAAGTCAGCCATGATCAAGCAGGACCTTTAACTTATCTTCACATAGGCAGAACTGGTAAAAGAAAGGAGCCAGGGGCTCCTCCAAAGCCCATGTGACCCCTGAGGAACATCAAATGACCTTTAGAGTAAAAATAAATTGGTTTATCTGGGCTAACTGTATGGCCTTAAACACCCAAAAGGAAAGTATAACCAAAGGATAAAGGGGCCAATATAATTTCTTAAGAGTCCATATCCATAGCTAAAGGCTACAAAACAAGCAACAATACCAGATAAGGAGATACCTTCTTTTGAGTTGTTGGCCAGGGTAGCCAAAGGGACTCCCAGATAGTAATTCAGCACAGAACTGGGAAAATGAACAGCAGACCCCAATCTTATCCAAAGGAATATTGACAACTAATTGCTACTAGATGAGGAACAGCTGACCCTCCTAAAACAAAGACCTCTAGATAGGCTGACTAGATTCAACAGAAGGGCAAGAAGTGGAGAATGGCTGCGGGGTGCTGACAACATGCAGACAGTAGCAGGGATATCAGAGTATAAGAGTTCTAGTGGGGGAAGGGAGGCTATGGGAAGCGGGTGTATAGTTGAATAAGATGGTTTGGGATGTTCTGTGTGATATACACACACAAATCAACAAATTAAAAAATATATTATATTTGAGGAGGAAGCATGGAAATTTATGTCATGCTAATTAGTAGAGGTGATAAACATTACCATTGAACTCTACTCGATGACTTAAAGACATAGGTGCCAAAGATCCAAGGGCAACCAATTATAACTAGTAATAATCAGAAACATACAGATTAGAGATGCATTCACCAACATCCCTGTGTTAGTAGCAAAAACAATCAGTCTTTCTGCAAGGGAAAATATATTTTAAAATGAAATGTATATCTTTTTTAAAGGTTAAAAACTCATTCAATTTTATGTCTTACAGGCCTTATACTGAGTTCAATATTATATAACTGTATTAACTCAACTGTGAACCTAGAAACTTGCACCCACTTGTGAAAGAGATGTACTCTTGTTCTGGAGTGTGTTATTGAATATGTTAAAGCTGTAGTGAAATGCTTCTTCTAATCATGTAGTCATTAAAATTTTTTTTAAAAAGTTAATGATTAAAAATTACTAATAATTCTTCAAAGCATAAAAATGATTGATTTTAAGTGTTCTTGAAAATTTTTACCAGAATAACTGCATCCTAGACATAAACCAAAGTCTGTGATATTGAAATGAATTGATATATTACAGAGAAGACTTTTGAACCATATTGTAGTTAAGATAAAAATCAATGAAAGAGTTATCTAGAAAATCAAAGTGGAAATTACTCAGGGAAATCATGAAATACTTTCAACTGTCTAAAGATGTGAACACAACATATTAAAAACCATAGGATTCAAGTAGGGCAGGGTAGGGAAGAAGGTATGCATCAGCAGAGCTTATATGGAGAGCCAGTGTGGTGGAATCCAGCACTCAGGAGGCTGAAACATAGGGTTATCCATTTGAAGTTTACCTGAACAAAAATTCTTTAAGAAAATAGAAAAGGCAAAAGAAACTTTGCAAAGAATATTTTCATTCTGGTATTACAGTGACACCCAAACTCGACAAACACATTTTTAAAAGAGAAAATGCCAAGCCATGTCACTAAATGGAATAACTTAAATTTTTGAAGGTCACTCAAGAAAATCCTAAGAAAAATAAACTTGGCCTCATACATGTATAGAATGGGCAAACAAAGAGAAGTAATGTTGATGAAAGTCTGATCTACAGATCTTTTTAAATAAAACATAATATTCAATTTGTTACTGAACTATCAATACACTTCCATGCTTCCTGGGTCAGAGAAATCCTTGTATATTTCAAAATGGAACTATTGAATCTCAGTTCCTTTACATTTGAGTTAGAGGATTTAGATGGGGTAGGGGTTAGTAGATAAGGCATGCTTATTTATTACACTAAATTAGCATTTAGCCTCTAACTGCCTTTAAACTGAAGCTAAAAAAAGAAATATTGAAAAAATATCACAGAGACAATAGGAATATTTAACCTGATTTAATACATTTTCTATAATTTATTCTTGTTGATATCAGCTAATGGTTTTGAAATTTTCATAAATAGTATATTTCTACATACAGTGTGGCCAAATCCTACATTTGAGCTATTAAATATGGAAAGTTAATGTGAAATTTCTTTGAATTATTAACATCTATAAATATTTTCTCTCTTATTTATTAAAGTAATAAATTATTTTAATATATATGCTATTGTACTAGCCTCCTATTCCTGTATTTAATTGTAAATTATTATTTTAGCATGCTAGTTGAGATTCCTAATGTATTATTAATACATTTTGATTTATAAGGTTTAAAAAATTAGTCTTTGGGTACCACAGCTATCTTCATGATTTATTATGATAATTATACTAGATTTATATATTTCATTGAGAAAAAATTCATTTCTGTCCAGAATATAGAAAATCTAGAGATCTTAAACATTATCTGTTGCTTTAATGATTTTATAGAACCTGGAGATCACAAGGCCCAGAAATTTAGGATAGTTCCTTAAAAACCTTATCAGATTCTTCTTTTTGAATGTTTATTAAGTAATTTGTTTATGCTCAAATTAAGGCAGAAAATAACCTATTACATATATTACATGTATATGTAGTAGTGTTATTAATATTGCTGTAGGTTTACTTTCAGTTTCTCAGATATTTGTACCACATTACTAGTAAGAGAATTTAGTGCTTTTTGCTTTTTACTTTTTCTGTGTTCTTTTGAGACAGTATCTCACTGTAGCCCCAACTAGCCTGGAATTTCCTGTGTAGATCAGGTTAGTCTCAGTATCACAGAAATCCCCCTGTCTCTACCTCCTCAGTGCTAAAATTAAAGGTGTGTGCTACCATATCCAGGAGGGAATTTGGTATTTTAATTTCTTAAATTTTCTATGATCATGTTTACAAACTTTGTGTTTAGAATAAAGTCAAAACATTAGCTTTTACATTTATTTATCTTTTAATCAGTTCTCTACTGCATTGATTTCTGGTTTTGTCTTTACTATTAAACATACATTTGGTATTTTCACTTTAAGGAAGTCATTGTTTAATGAGTTTACTTTCTTTTTCCTATTTCAATAATTAATATATTTGAGATCATGCCTAAGCACAGATTTTTTCCTTAAGTTTTCATGTGTTTATTATTTAATTATATGACATTAATTAGCAGCTGAAATGAACTAGATTTATTTTATCTTTGATTATAGAGCTATTTGTTGCTCTGTTTTGATCTCCTTTCATTTCAGTCTCAATGTGGGTGCATATTTTAAACATCCTATTATGACTTTATTTTCTCTTACTGAGTTTCTCTCATATCTTACGCAATTTCTATTGTTTTCTTTGCTGTTATCAGACCCAAAACTCATGTTCAGGGGATGTCATGATGCTCAGCAGGTGGGCATATATCCTTTCATTATTATTTTTCATATGGATTAATCTGATAAGCCAGATTTCTAACTTATGACATTCATGTCTACCTCAAAAAAGAGAAAATCCCCAAAGAAAGTTTGTGTGTTTTCATCACTTTCTGAATTTGGAGGTAAGAGCAAAAAGCCAAAACAGTCAAACTCTGTAAGCTACCATTTGTTTTCTTAAAACTATATCCTGCCCTTCTCTGTACAAAAAGTAAACTGTGATTCAACATACTTTTCAAAGAGCAAACCATTTGGGATAAAACTAATTATGTGATAACATGAGAATACATTACTTCACGCAATAATTCTCTCCTTTATTCTTCCAAAGAAGTAATAATAGGAGGGCATTGAAGCCCAGCAGAGGTGGATGGGAATGTTTTTGTCTGTCTCAAATATAGGAAAAGTCCACCTTTCTTTGGGTTACCCTTCTGATTTTTCCTTTGACCTTTCATTAAGAGCAGGTTCATGTTTACAATGAAGATTTCAGGACTTGGAATACGATGTCTGTTCAGCTGCCATCAGCATCCTCGTGGGTCTGTCAAAAGATATCTAATTTCATTTATAATTATTCATTCTAAAAAGAAGATGCTGTTTTTGTTTATATTAAATGCACAAGTATAACATACTTAAAATTTCCTAAAGCTTCACTAGTGTGGGATGGTATATTAGTGGATGAGTCTCAAAATATGACTTTAGCCATACAATGTTAGCTTATCAAATAAATAACACACTAAAATAAATACCCACACCCTAGAATTTTCCATTTTGATTCTAGGAATCTTTGTAATGTCATATTTGTTGCAAACAGCCATAGCTAGCCTATCTAATCATCCACCGCTGTGATTGTTAACATTTAAGTCTCTGTGAGCACAGCTTTCTTGATTTGTGAATGTAGCTCTTCACATCTAGTTAATATCAGTTCTTGTTCTTTGCTCTGCTCTGGAATAATTACCATTTTCATGAACAGCCACTTCTTCTTTAGTCTGCAACAAAGGAATATGCCTAACTAGTCCAAGTTTTTGTAAACCTCCATTTTACTACAACCAAGGGGCCATTATTTTATCCACCACCTTATAGGTACAAAGTTGGAATATAACGTTCATTTCTCTATAAAAGATGTAGAACTGAAATCTTAAGTTTCCTGAATTTTGTTCTGTGTTTTCTTGTCTAACACTATTTCTTAACTTTTAAAAATATTTTATTATTTTTATTTTATGTGTATGGCTGTATTGCATGTATGTGTTTAAGTGTACCCATGTCATGCAATGCTTTTGAGGTCAGAAGAGGGCATTGGATTGCCCTTGAACTGGAGTTAAAAAAGTGTTAGCCGCCAGGTGAGTGTTGGGACTTGAACCTGTGTCCTCTGCAAGAGCAGCCAGTGCTCTTAACTGCTGAGCCATCTCTCCAGGCTTCCATTTCTTAACTTTTTAAAACACCAGAACTTTAAATGATATATTCCACTGAGTTAAATTAAGATGAGTTCAATTAAAATAAATGCTGGAGAACTAGACTCTGTCTGTTCACCCTCAGTACCTATTCTCCTACAGCATTTCTACAAAAACACAGTTTGAAAATCACCGCTGTTAGAAAATAGAAAAACAATAAACAAAAAGGGAACAAAAGGAGATTAGGGAAGGGGAAAGCAAAGCTCAAAAGAAGATGTCATGTGATAGTGGTAGAGGGAAAGACTTTCTAGTTTACATTTGAACAGTTATTTAAAGCACCAGAGGGAGAGATGCTTACAAACATCAGGAAGGAAAGTATTCCTGGCAGGATGCATCCCAAACTCTCAGAATGTCCTCAGTATAATGAGAAGTTATATTGAGAAATTAGAGAGAGAAGGGTTTCATCTGATAACTAGCAAGTTCAAATTGCTGCACTTTGGCCAGTCATTGCCTTCTGGGTGCATCACACTCTGTTGCATAAGGAAGCTTTGCTGGTAAGAGTTGAGGGATGCATTAATATTCTCTCTACCCCCTCTTCTGTTGTGTTCTACAAGCCTTAGGTGTAGATGTTACATTAGGTGTCACGTAGTACGGGGCATCTCTCAGACACATATTCTCTGTGTGTGACCAGTTGTGGAACTCTGTAATAGCCTTCATCTGTTGCAAAAAGAAGCTTCTTTAATGAGTGGTGAATGGTGTACTTGTCTGTAAATATAAGTATCCATCCTTTCTTCTTGATGAAGAACTGAGCTTCATCAAGCTCTTCAGTATTCCATACAGCCCTGTGCTTCACTCCAAATGCCTCGTGTGTCATCTACCCATTTCCATTCCCGTAGTGTCTATTTTTTCTTATAGTTCCTCCGTCCTTCATGACATATCCTATCCAGAAATCTCTGGTTCACTTTTCAAGAACCAGCTCACTTATAAGCTCTTCTTTAACAAGCAGACTTATATACCTTTTCCCCTGCTACTTCAGCATTCTATCCCTGTCTCCTCTGGAGCACACATTGTATATACCTAACTGCTGTTTGTATTTGTGTGTTATTTTGCACCAGTTCATAAGCTTCTTGAAAACACATAATAAATGACTGACCCAGTTTTTATTCTACATACTAAGCACAATGCTAGATGCACAGTGGTTCTTTCACTCATTCTACGGCCCTTTGTTAGAAGTGCTGCAAATAAAACACAGAGTCTTGCAAAAGCCCGACTAGCACTCTAACATTAAGGCACATCAGAAATTAAAAATTAACTTTTAGCCAGGAAAGGTGATAAATAAGAACCATAGTACTTGAGAAGCTAAAGAAAGAGGATTGTAAGCTTAAGGACATCCTGGGCTACATAGCAATTTCTCAGGCAGCATTGGAAACAAAACAAGACCTGTCCCATTTTTTCCATCTTTATCAGTATGTGTTAGTTGTACACAATGAGGGGTTTCACTGAGACATCTTCATACATGGTCATATTCACTCAGTGTATTCTCCCTTTTTCTCCTCTGATCTCTAGTCTCTTTTTAAACAAATTCACATTTAACAAATGTGTAAGTTGTACTTAGTTGAATGACATTTCAGGCTGTGCAAACCATCTTTTACATCCTTAGAGAAAATGTCTATGTTGAAAACCCAGAAATGGCAATCTTTTGTACAATTGTTCACTGCATGATTCTATTCACTAGAATTATGTACAAAAAAAAGAAAAAGAAAGAAGCACCTTAGTTCTCACCTACCATGAGGTGGATTTGCAGTCAAAAATTTTTATTATATGAGTCCTAAAACTCAGGTAATCATATTCATTTCTATCCAAGAAGATGAAATGTTATATCACAGAAATAAAAAAGGTCTTATTCACTCATTTATTTACTCAATTCACCCTATTTAATTGAGCTGCTGGCACAGTATTAGACAGAAAAGACCAAGTTATCTGTTCTTATAAAGCTTGCTCTCCTTTCCCAGTAAACAGGAACCCATTCATTAATTTTTAGTAGATCAGAAGAGTTCGCATAGTTAAAGTAAGAAGTGAAGGCATGGATTTTAGTGCTATAGGGTAGTCTGAATGGGGTTTGCTTCACTCTTCCTGAAAAGACATGAACAAATGCATGTTGACACCAATGGCAGACCAAGTACAGCTTAGTGACCCAATGATCTCACTGGGATTACTTATAGGAGCACAGGTAATGCCAAAGCAGCTGAATCATTGTAAAGTCCCATCACAACATAGGTGACACCTTAAAAAATATGACATAAACAGAGTTCCTCCTTCAGTGAATCTTATATGTTCCAGCGCCTCCCCAAACCGTGATGTGTCTTGTCACAATTACGTGTGATTGATAATGGGGACACAATGGAGTTAGTGACTGTACTTGTAGGTGAGAATCCAATGACGTCCCCTCTACTCCTCTGTGAGGGAATGGTAATAGGGTCAATCTTTTGAGCATCTCCTCTAGGTAATCACAGCTACTCTGAGTTAAAGAAGTCCATGCCATGTCTGGTTGTTCCACAAATCTCCACCTCTTTCTCCAGCTGTTACATCCTCTGTACCCCGCTTCTATGATGCTTTCTGGGTCTTGGAAGATGTGATGTAAATGCACAATAATTCTCTTCCTTTTTGGACTCATAATGTGGTCACAATCATACAGCAAAATCACTTTTTCTTAACACTTTCACCGATGATGAGTGTCTTCAAAGATTAACACCCACAGCAAAAACTGGCCAAGTCCAAAAGCAGCAAAAATTATGGTTTGACATACAAATGTTTAGAAGGCAGTTTTGTTTGTTTTGTCTGTTCTGCTTTTGACAATGTAGAATGTAGAGCAAACTGGCTTCAAGCTCTCGCTGTGATAGAAGATGACCACGAACTCTATAGCTTTTTGCTTCCCTTTCTGAAGTGCTAGACTCATAGGTGTGTAGCACTATGCCTGGCCAGAGGACAATTTTAACAGACACATTATATCATTTATCGAAACAATAAATATGTCGTAGGTCATATGCCTATGACTTCCCTTCATTCACAGGTTTTATGTTACAGTACCAAGCATGAGTTCTTTCTGGTAGTGGGTACTTTAAATACAAAGAGAAAGTAGTTGACTGTACCCTACTCATGCCACTATCACACCAGAGAGAGTATCATGCCCTTCAATTTAATGGAGAGCATACGTGTCCACAGTTGAGGAGGACCATTGGTGACAATCCTTCCACAGAAGCTTGTAGGGGACCTTACAATACTTATAAACCAGCAGAGCTGGAACTTCCAGTTCAATGCCAGTGTGACTTCTCTGGGTCCTATAACTGCAACCTTTGGTGTTTTTAGAATAGAATCTGATCATCTAGGTCTGACATAACAGTAATAGCAGTGTCAATAGACTTTATTGTATTTGCAACCACAGGGTTCTCTTGATCAAGAATTTGTAATGAGAGAACCTACTTGTGGCACTGAAATTTTCATTTGATAACCGTATAGTTCCTGGGAGTGTCATTTTCTAGCCATATAGGACATTTTCTTCAAACACATCAATCATCATTTTAACATTTACTGGCATAAGGTTTTTGTCAGATTTTTCTTGAACACCTTGTTGTATATGAGCTATGTCTCATTCAACTATAAAACTCCCAAGAATATGAAAGTCATTATTGCCCTCTAAACCTGGTACAGATTGATGTCCTCTCCTTACTCCGGTAAGCATACTTGCAAATCTTCCAGGTGCTTTTCTAAATCTGTAAGACCCTCAGAGGTTAGCATTATTTAATGTAGGTAATGGAACTTTTGTTTTTAAACAAAAGGTAGCAGTATCTCTCAAGGCCTATGATTGACTATTGCAAACAAGTTGCTAGTTTAGCAACACTCAAGATGTTGGGGGATAGGCAGGTGAAGAGAAAAGAGAAAAAGGAAGACCAAAGAAAAGAAACATCAAAGTCCAATACAGCAGGGAAAAGATCCCATTGCTTGTATCAATTGTTGCCTCTAAAGAACAATGTTGGGTGTAGCAACGTGGACAGGTCACTTTTTATTTAGCACTTTATAATCCACAATCATTCTCCATAGGTCATTCTGATTCAGGAACTGCTGTGGGTCTCTCTAAGTATCCTTCTACCCCCAAAAGAATTGGAAAACCATCTTGAACTGATCAACCTGGTCTGGGGCCAAGAGTGACAGAGGCCATACCCTTGAGTCCCTTTCCCTTGCCAGCTACTGGAATCTGACACTCTCCTGGCTATCACTGAAACTTCTATCTCTCCATTGGCCATTCCTGGCTATGGAAATGGCCTCAGACTAGGGGGAAATCTTTGCCTCTAGAGTAATTACTTACAGGAGGGAAATGTATGGAGCATAATCTGGGGGTACAATACTCACCCTTGAAACAAGCTTACTCTAACCTGTACTACTCTTCAATTTATTCATTTCACCCCTTTGGTGAACTGTGGCTCAAATAGGCCTCATTTTATGCTTTCCTTCTCATCCTCTCTTTACTACTTTCATATTCTACAAACCTAATTTACTGGATTAAGTCCCTTAGATCCACTATAGCCTTTCTTACTTCATAAAGGTCATGAACCATCCCAGAGCTCAGAAAAATCACACACACACACACACAGACTGTGGTCCAAATTCTCTCTGGGTCTCCTGCATGATCAGACAAACCATATAATATATTTTATTTGAGTTTATTAACTTACAAAGGAATGAGTACCCAGTGCCTAGCCCCACACCATCGTGACTCAGAGCCCACCTTATCAGACCGTGTCATGCCCATAGCCCCACTAGCATTTGTTTATGCCTCCGGAGCCAGCAATCTCGCCCCAGGTCCATAGGGAGTCAGTCAATTTTGTCTTTGAGTTGCTGCGCTGGCTGCTAATTTCCTACACCATCACGCTCTACCGGTGGCTCCTGGCTTCCATTCCAAGATGGTTCCCAGCCATACCCCCATAGTCTATACTCTGTGGCAGGCCCCATCTATTGGAGGAACTAGCCAATCAGGAGATACTCCATCCCTTTTCTCTGCTCTTACAATCTTTTTGTCCAAAGTCTTCTTCAGAGACTTCCACTAAAGTCTCTGAGCCTTGGATGGGGTGATAGATGTAGGGGGATCTCTCTTGTATCATGGCCACAGATCTATTCTTTTGATATTAAGACAAATGGAAGGAAGTAGACACATTTAAACACACATGAATGTAAATACAAATACATAGATGATATTCCAGTAGGTATACTATACTCATCAAACAATATATGTATGATGGATTCTCCATTAGGGCCTGTAGCCTTTCTTGACAAAAGGCGTTGGCCTGGTCTACAACACCAGATATGTGTTCCACCCTTATGAGCAGGCCTTATCCAATTAGAAATTTGTCAATTGTACATATGTGGTTGAGCCATTATTACACTTGTGGGTATTGCTTGAAATGTCCATAGTGTGAAGCACACAGGTCCATCGTTGAGTAGACTTAAAGGGGTCCTTTCTTCCCCAACCATCTGTATAGAGGCTTCTGGCAATATGACTGTCATCTATCCAATGGCACTGAGTTTTTTGGCTTAGTCTCAGTTCCATCTCTTCCTCTTCTCCCATGCTCACAATATGCAGTGGTCTCAGCAATATGGCCTTACCCAACCTTTCTAGTGTACAACCGACATTAATGGCAATAACCTTGGTGAACTGGAGGACCTCTAGGAGCTCTCTCTGACCAACAGCTCATAGGGGGGTGGGGGGGGAACCCATCCCTGGTACTGTAGATTTTCTTAACAGTTGCCTATAGCTGGCCTTTGCTCCTTCAGGTATCTTTCAAATGGGTTCCACATTTGTGAAACACTGGAAGGAACATTAACATTATATATTAAATCACTCATAGACAAGGTCTCATAGAGCTTGGAAAGGTTTCGTCCATTCGTATTAACTGTTTTCTCCATAGACCCTTGTTAGGTATCATAGCATGGGGACGAGGCAATAATTTGGCTAGCTCATTACCATTTTTACTCATCTCTTTGGATTCTTTTATTCTTGATACACTTACAGGTGTTGGCTCTAGTTGCCTGACCCTGCACTGGGCTAAGGAGGCAGGGGCTTCTCCTGTCCCCCCTGCACTGGTTGGTTCCCTGAGTCAGAAAGGCTCTGGGTCTGCCTCCTGACTGTATCCATATCTGTCATCTTTTCATTGATCACACCAGGTTGCTGGGGGAGAACTTGGTGGGAAAACCTGCTTCCACCCCTAGTATAGCCTTTATCAGAAGAGAAATGTATCTTATTTAATCCTTGTGGATTCTTAACCACCCCTTGTATAGTTGTTATCCTTCAAATGTCCTTTGTAAACTATTCTGCTTTTAAAGCCTTTCAGAAATGCCTTAGTACCGACTTGGTTTTCTATCATTTTTTTTTTCTGGGGATTTGGGCTTGACATAAGTCTTACCATGTTTGTCTTCAAGTAACCCAAGTGAACCATTTCCTCTGTCTTGTCTTTTTTATATCTCTTATAGGGTGTTCTGTTATTTCACAGACACATTTTACATGCTGGTCAGACTCATTTAGATTTGCCAAATCCTCTCGCTTAGTAAAACCATTAAAGCCCGTACCATTTTTGAGGTCCCAGTTGAATTAAACTTTCTTTCATATCTCTGGTGAACACAGTCTCATCTGTCCCAGTGAACTGGACATTATATATTGCTTTTCTCATACCTAGTTCTCTCAGTAATGCCTGTCACTTCTTTATAGCCCTCTAGCCCCTGCTAATGTTAGTCTCCCTTGGTGACAACGATGTATCTTTAATGTTCAACCAGCCATCCCATTAAGGACTGCTTCCCCCTGCACTGGGCTAGGCTGAACAGCCTATATCATAAGGACGGATGGGTGGTTATATAACTCAGCTGTGAAGCTTCTGAAGGACTTAAGACTGATGTCATTTTCTCCCATGTCCCATACTCTCACAAGCCACGTGGCCAGGGGCTCTCTGCTTAATTGCTTGTAAGTTTTTCCTAGTTTTAACAGTTCTAGCATGGAATATTTCCTAGCTATAGTACAGTTAGCTTTTCTTTCCTTTTTACTATTATCTGTCTTTTTCCCTGAGTCCTTGGACTTTACACAAGTCAAAGTGTCCCACCTTTTTTTCTCTCTCCAGCTCTGTAACTGGGTCTGTTCAGCCTTTTCAGCTTCTCCTGCCTGGGCCATATCTTTTATGATGCAAAGTGCCTGCTCCCTTTCTCCAGGCACTTTTTTTGAGTCTAGAGAAGTTGAGATTTTCTAGCCTTTGGCTTTTAACAAATCTTCACATACTTGCAACATATCCCCACATTTACAACATAGCTGTGGCCCATGCTTCTGCGTGGCTGGCCTCTTTTTAGTAACCCATTACAAAAACCATACCGCCACCATTAGCGCCCTTCTAAAACTCATTCTCCATTTCATCACATCCTGCCGACTATGCCAATTCTGTGACCCAAATTCTCTTTGGGTCCTGCATGATCAGACAAACCATATAATATATTTTATGTGAGTTTATTAAACGAATGAGTACCCAGTGCCTAGCCCCACGCCATGATGACTCAGAGCCCACCTTATCAGACGGTGCCATGCCCATAGCATTTGTTCACACCTCCTGGGCCAGGGATCTTGCTCCAGGTCCATAGGGAGCCAGTCTATTTTATCTTTGAGTTGCTGCGCTGGCTGCCAAGTTCCTACACCATCACGCTCTACCGGCAGCTCCTGGCTTCTGTTTGAAGATGGCTCCCAGCCACACCCCCATAGTCCATACTCTGCAGCAGGCCCCACCTATTGGAGGAATTAGCCAATTGGGAGACACACACACACACACAGATATCAGTACCAAAGTCTCTGTTGAATCAAATTAATGTCTTTTCTAACTCCGGTGAAAACAGACCTGTCTTGCCTAGTGAACTCAGCATCACACTAACCTTCTCTCATGCCAAATTTCCTCACTATCATTTTCTCCTCCTTTATTGCTTGATTCTTACCATGGGTTCTAATTTTCTGGATTCCAACAAGGGCTAATGTAGACTCTCTTTACCTTATGTCCGTACTAAGTCACAAGTAACAACAAGCCAGTATCGCCATTTTTATCCTGTCTTTGTACTCAACCTACCTACAAAATTAAGGATGATGCCACTTGCAAGTCTTTGTCATTGTAATTCCACCACTGGGCAGGCAAGTTCTTTCTGGACAGTTAGTTGAGCCTCAGTAGCCTCCATTACACCAAATAGGCACACTATTCCACAGCACAAGGTGAAGGACAGCCATCTCAGGAGGGCCCCCATGGATGTGCCACTTTAAATTGATTAGCTTTTTTTGCCTATCTTAGCAATCACATGGGGGCAATGTAGCTGTTACTCCCAAATTCATCTTTGGTTCTGTGTTGTGTGCAGAGATATGAACTAACCTCTCTTCTTCCCAGATAGAGCACTGGCAAAAAACCAAAATCCAACTTTACTCATGTCCAGTTTGGTGATCCAATTAATTTATTTGGCTTCCTCACTGGAGCGTGAGTGAAGTCACATACAGGAGCATGAGGATCCCCAAACAAATGCATTACCATAAAGCTACACCCTGGGATGGGTAACAAGGCCTCCCAATAGGTGCACAGATGGAGTGCTCCCTTAAGTTGGCTTTCACCTCTTATTTACTATAGCACCCCCTGAGACCATGTGTAGCTAGGGCAGGAATATGTGTAGCTAGGGATTTGGCAGATTACTGTAATTTTAGGCAAAGTTCTGAAGACCCTTCTCCAACTCATTTTATAAGGTAATGTTAATTGTCCCAATCTTATGGGGGTCTTATGAGTGCAGGTAATCACAGCTGCTCTGATTTCAAGATGGCAATGACCATGACCACATCATGCCCAGAGGACAGAGTTATACAACAGTGAACTAATTGGAGAAGCGACCTTTGAACGGAGTATTAAAGGAATACAGGCCTCATAAGAGACCTCAGTTCAGCAGGGTTCCTGTGCCCTGGAAATTACTATAGCAACAGGCTCAGAAAAGCAACTTAAATAGCTGAGCAATCCAAGAAAACATTCCTTGGAGCATTTGTTAAGTTCTCTAAGTACAAGGAGCCTGCAGAAATGACATCCATAAAATATTCTAATAGCACAGCCATCTACAAGATGAATCTGGTCTATGCATTTTAAAGATAGCAAAATATTTCCATCACCGCAGTGCTCTGCAAATATTTTTAAAGATCAAGGAAATTGGTCAATTTGAAAATGTTTAAAAGGGAACATTTTTACATCACCTTATATATTACCTACCCTTTAGTAATACATTTTGTGCTTATAGCAGGGGTGCAGTTGGGCCCCTTCCACTCATGGGATGAACAAGCTGAGTAAATGTTGGTAAAAGGCTCAGCAATGATTTAGGACAAATTCCCTGGAGGTTGTTGTGCTTAAGATAGGCTGATGGTCTCTCACTTTGCCAGCTCCTATCAGATTTTGCCACTTGGAGAAAATTGACTCGGACAGAACTATCATTATTACTATTATTTTATTCTTGCCAGAAACTGCCATTTCAAAGTGTGGTCTTTTCTGGATTGAAAAACAAAATAATGAGCCTGTATTTTTATTTCCTGGGAGGCCACATTCATTTGCATTCACTTACTGTTTAGACTCCCCAGGTTCTATAATTTGCACTGTGCTTCTAGAAACAGGCATATAATCACAGCAGGAGAGAAGTGAGTCCCCAAAGCCTGGATATTTCAGGCTGTCTAGATTGTGCTCGTGTTGGCTCAGGAGTCTTACTGTCTTATATAGTTTATCCATATATATGTGCTGAGACATTTGATAGACAGAAATTGGTCTTCGCTCTCTTACCCTCTCATGCCTCTGTGCCTGTCTGTTGATAAGTTTGTTATAGAGTCTAATAACTTTAAGTGATTTCTTCTGGGTGCTTCAATAAGACTCCTTCCCTTTCATTTTATTAATAGCACATGCATACATATGTACATACATACATACATATATACATATATATGTATACATATATAAAATCACTGTGACATGAGTAGTCCTCAGAATGATTGGTATAAAATTTTGACTCAGTGACAAGGCATTATTTCTAGTTTTCCTTTGATACTGTCTACTCCTGTTTGTGTGTGTGTGTGTGTGTGTGTGTGTGTGTGAGAGAGAGAGAGAGAGAGAGAAAGAGAGAGAGAGAGAGAAAGAGAGAGAGATGTATGTGCATTCATCTGTGCAACTGAAGGTATATATGTGCCATGGCACATGTGTAGAGGTCAGGACATTTGCCTTTACCTTCTACCTTGTTTAAGACAGGGTCCCTTTATTATGTATGTCAGCATAGCTGACACAAGAGCTTCTGTCTCCCCTATGAATGACTGGGATTACAGACATATACTACCATTCCTACCTTTACTTATTTATGGGGATTTGAACTCATGTCCTCACATTTGCACTGTTAATGCGTTACCCACTGAGGCATCTCCACATTCTGACCTCATCTTTTCATTTAAATATTTTTTGATTTATTTATTTTTATTTTATGTAAGAGTGTTTTGCCTGCATATAAGCACACATGCTGTCCCATGAAGGCCAGGATAGTGTATTGGATTCCCCTAGAACTGGAGTTATAGACAATTGTTACCCACCATGTAGGTGCTGAAAACTGAACCTGAGTCCTCTTCAGAGCAGCCAGTGATGTGCTCTTAACCACTGAGCAATCACTCCAGCCCCCATCCCATCCGTTCTTAAGAATCCAAGTATCCATGCCATCCACCTCTGGTAATCTTCAAGGAAATCTCTTGACTATTTTTAGTCTTCCAGCTGGATTGCTCTGTGATTCTTTTCTCTGCCAACCCCGTGATGATTTATATCAGCTGCTTAAGCCCTCAGAGCATCCAAAGCAGACTGGAGTTGTTTCTGTTCTTGTTATCTGTTGCTGCCTAACAAACACACTAAAATTTAGTGGCTTAAAACAACAGCCATTTTATTTGCTCATGATTCTAATTTGTGGGCTGGGCTCAGCTGGGCTTGCCAGTGATACATTCTGTGACTGCATTCAGCTGGAAGGTCAGTTGGGAGCTGTACTCAGCTGGAGTGTTAGAATGGTTGCACATCTTTCTCTGCCTGTGTGGCCTCATATCTCTCCTGTCTTATATGAATGTCCCACTTTAGTTTTCCTTGTGCTGTGGAAACAGCATTGCTAGCCTTCTTGAGTGGAAGTTCAGGGCCTTTAAGAGCATTCATAAGGCCTTTATATGCTTCCAGGCCTTCATAAACCCCAAACAAACAGTATCATTTACAATATATTCTGTTTCATAAACCAAATTACATGTTAAGAATATAGTTGATATAAGGGCCAGGGGGATAAGTTAAGGATACTAAGAAGCCTTGAGTGGAAACACAATCCTCCCTTCGATCAATCATAATCCATATTCATTTGGTATGGGAGGTACATCACTTATTCCACACTATACAGGAATCCAAAAGTATGGCCACATCTTTAATTTTATGCTTAGTATGAAGTCCAGAATATTTTCTTCCAAACCCAGACAGAGATGAAAGTCTTTATATGATGCTTTTCAGGGCCAACTCGAGAGTATACATCTCTTTCTGAAGACTTTTAAACTGTGACCACGTGCCAAAGGGTGTGACTTTAAGAAAACACTCAAACAGACTGACTCTAGTGGACACACATATGCTAAAAGGAAGTAAAAGAAAAAATGTGAGCCACTGGTTTCTAGAAATTCTGAAATCTCCCTAGGTGCATGTATCAGTAATTGCCCTACATCAGGAACAAAAATGTCCCTATATTAGGGTTCTTTTCTACTCTTTGGGACGTGTGTGTGTGTGTGTGTGTGTGTGTGTGTGTGTGTGTGTATCTCTGTAGTCTTCCCTATATTAGGGTTCTTTTCTACTCTTCGGGACGTGTGTGTGTGTGTGTGTGTGTGTGTGTGTGTGTGTGTGTGTATCTCTGTAGTGGCCTCTCAGCTCCTAGATCTGTACCCTGCATTGTCCTTTTTTTCAGTGATGCAGTGACCTACATTTGTGCTTGAGTGATGGTCATCCCAGCCCATTTCCTGTGCATAGGTCAAATGTCTAAAAGCCTCTTCATTGTGAACTTTCCCAGTGACTTTATCCCAAGTTGCTTTCCTTCAGTATATCAATATAATACCTATCAATAATACCAGTATTTCTTTCATTACGCAAGAGCTATAATATCTTTAAATATGTTCAAGAACATCATACTCTGTTTTAGTCTTAAGATTATTAGAAGTTTTTTGTTTGGTTTGTTTTTTCTGTTTCAGAGTCAAATAAAAAAAAAAAACAAAAAACCCCAAAACCAAAATATAAAAAAACCGAAAACCAAAATACCTTCTGGAGTTCTAACAATCAATGTGCAGCTTCATTTCTGATTTCACTTTGATCCTGGTCACCTTTCACTAACAGCCTTGGTCATGATCCTTAGCCAAAGGGCCATTTCTTTGAGAATCAGTCACATTAAGGAAACAGGGTTGAAAACTGGCTTAGCTTTCTAAACTAGCATGTTAAAGTTTGGGCTTTTTAAATTTTTTATTCTACTTGAAAACTAAACAGCTTAATCTTTAGTCCAGGTTCTTCTAGCAATGTATCAATGGAGCTAGAAAAATGCAGTTATCACTTCAATACTGAAATTGGTGATCTCCTCAGCTAGAGGCACACACTGAATAAGTAGATTTTCCATCCTCTAAGTTACCAAAGATGATAACATTGGCAAATATTCTCTAGCTCTGTAACACGAACTGCTTTTCTCCCATCTCTCCTTAGAATTTTTTTATGCCTTTCTAGGATCTAGGGCAAGCTTACCTGTTTTCCATAGGTCCCTATTTTCAACCAAAACTCAATGCCAGTGTCATATATATTAGATATTTGCCTTGACATCACTCATTTCTAGATGCTGAGTTCAATTTTGGTGATCTATTACTACATAACAAAAGACTCAATCAGTAATTTTCAGTATTAGCATTTTAATTTTTCATAACCCTATAGGCCAGGAATTGACACAGCATAGTAGTTCTATTCCATATGACTTTGATTTCATCACTTGTTTGGCTCTACCCAGATGGTGCTTGGGCTGGATGGATTACACAGAAGGCTCCATTCACATGGCCATACTACATGAATCTCTCTTTAGCTTCTTCTTCTTTGGAAATAGATTAGTCTTCTTTACACCATGGTAGTTTCCGAAGAGTTTTACCATTTATATAACACGTATATTCTAAGAAGGAGCATCTTAAAAGTGAAAGTCAATCTTGAAAATTACCAAGAATTTGCTAGCAAAGCAGGCTGTGGAGCCTGCACACATTTAAGTGACAGCCTGATCCAAGAGCCAACAATGTAGCAAATTATATATTGATTATGATACTGTTTTCCACAAACTTCCTTTTCCCCTATAATCAAAGAAACTAGTGGCTGGGCCCACTGCGATTTGTAGCATGGTCTAATGTATTCTAGCTGCTATCTTCGATAGAACATAAGCTTTTCTCTTTTCTTCAGTAACTTTCTGTCACATGGGCTACAAACACTTCTACACTGTAGTTTAAAAAATACAGCTTTGCACTATTTAGATGTTAATGAATCAGTTCTCTGATTTTATTTATTTCTGCTTATTTTTTTTAATCTCCTATCTTAGGAGATTCATGAAACGCAGTCTTAACTGATTTGAGGAAAACAAAGCTTTCTCAAAATTTCCTAAATTTATTTCACATACAAATTAAGTTTTATGTGTCTGTTTGATGAGGCTTGACAAATGTATGGCTAGAATTAAATATCAACCCAATTAATATGAAGAACATTTGCATCATCTTTCATAAAACCTTGTCTCATTCCTTCTTCTTGTACCCTCTTCTGACAGCAGTTCCCTACTCCAGGGAAGCTTTGATGTTCTCCATGCCTAAGAGATAAGTTCTCCTTGCTATGGTATTTTAAATATTATAAACTATGCTATAAAGCATTTATATTGTGGTGTCTAGCTTTATAAAAGCATAATCATTTGAGATCTGTCTATGCTGTTCCATGCATACCTGCTCAATTTCTTTGTACTGTCAAGATTATACAAATGTACCAAAACTTGTTTATTGATACATCTGTTGCTGTATTCTTGTAGTGCTTTCTATTTTTGGCCTATTGTGAATCAAACTGCTACCAATATTTATGTTCAAATACTGCTAGCCTACATCTTTATTCCTCTTGGGTAAATAACTAGAAGAATTGCTCAGTTAAATGTTTTACCATTTTACATTCCCACCAACAGTGTTTGAGTGCTAACATTATTCTATAAGCTTCTCAAAAATCGGTGTGGTTAATTGTCTAATTTTTAACCATTGTAATGATTGTGGCATGGCAAAAGATTATGATGCTAATTTGTATGCTCATAATTATTAATGATGTTGAGCACATTTTATGTACATATTAATCATTTGTATTTCTTTTTAATAAAGCATCAAATAAAATTTTTACCACTTGTTCTATTTTGCCCACAATTTAATGAAGGCTAACTTTTTTCTCTCTGGTTTAGATTTATTCTTTTGTGAAATGTAGGCATTATAAATATTTTCCACTAATGGCTTGATATTCTCTAATTAATATATTTTTAAAATGCAAAGTTTGAAACACCGAGATCACTCAGTAGGTGAAGGCATTTGCTGCCAAGTCTGACAACTTGATTTCAATCCCCCAGACCCACATGGTGGAAGGAGAGAACCAACTCCTGCCAGTGGTGCTTTCAGGTTTTTTAAATATTTTATTTATTATTTTTATTTTTTTGTAAATTTTTATTGAATTTTGTTTATTTTATACAGAACATCTTAATCATCTTTATACCCCCTTCCCATTGGCACCCTCCCAAACCACCCCCCAGACTTCAATCACTGTGTTATTTGTGTTAAAGCCTATCATGTCAAGTTAGTATCCCTAGATAGTCCTCAATGCAAGTTCATCCACTGAGGACTAGTCAGCCTGTCTGGAGTCCCTCCTGTTAAGACGATCAGCTCTTCCTCACCCAGCAATAATCAGCTGCCAATAAATCTTTGACTAAGGTTAGGGCCTGCTGCCCATTTCCATGGTTCTGTGCTGGGTTTTTGTCTGCTTGAGTTTGCATGGGTCTTGTGCATGCCCCCAGCATTGCTGTAGGTTCATATGAGCATGTTCCCAGGAGCCTGGGCTCTATTTCCATATCTCCCTAGCCCTCATAATCTTTCTGCCCCCTCTTCCTCAGTGGTCCCTGAGTCCTGGGTGGCTAGAGCTTAATATAGGAGTCCTGTTCAAAGACCCATGCTCTGCAAATTCTTATTCTCTATGCTTTGGACATTTGTGACCTTTTGCATTCCTGGCCCTCTGTTGCATAAGGAAGCCTCATTGATGAGAATTGAGAGAAGCATTAGGGTTCTCTTTACCCCTTATTCTATGTTCTGTGAGCCTTTGGTATAGTGGTTGCATTGTAGATCTGCCGCTTAGGCTTGGGCAAGTCACAGACGACCTCTGTATATGACCAGTTGTGGAACTCTGTAATAATCTGATTCATCAACTTGATTTTTTTTATAGGATTTTGTTATTGTTGCTGTTCTTGAGATAAGGCCTCAGTCTCTAGCATATGGTGCCAAGGAACTCACTATGTAGCCCAGACTGGACTTAAATTTCTCCTGCATTAAACAGATGGAATTACAGGTATGTGACAACTATGTCTTTTATAATTTGTTTTGGTTGAATTGTAGGTGAGTTATCTCTGGCTATCTCTCTCAAGTTCCTAAAGATACTAGTTCATATTTTTCTTTATGGAGAGTTAAATTTTAAGGTTAAAAATTTAAAGTTCAATTAAAAATTTAGCTTTTCCATTTAGGGTCTGTATGCATGCACATGTACATTTGTATGTGAAGTTTAAAGTGCAAATTCATGTATGTGTTTTATCTTTCCATATAGCAAACTTTTCAATATCAGATTTGAAATATTTTCTTATTTCCCATCAAACTGCATTGGTGCCTTTACCATGACTTATGTGACCATGTATACATAGATGTATATGTATATTCTTTCTCTCTCTTCTGAAGATCTATGTGCCTATTTCTCACCAATTCCACACTGTTAAAGTTGGGTTCTTATGCCTAGCATGATGGCACATGCCTTTAATTCCATTACTGGGGAGGCAGGCAGAGCTCTGAGAACCAGGGCAGCTTGGTCTATGTAGCAAGTTCCAGGTCAACTGGGGCTTCAGGGAGAGCTTGTCTCAAAAAAACTGTTGGCTTCCTATATATTACATATAGTTCGGTCTTAATCCAGTCAGACAACATCCATATTCTGACTACATTATTTAAACTAATCATTTTAAATACAAATTTTCATGTGACAAGGTTCAAAGGTATTATTCTGCTGTTAATTATTAGAGTTTTATTTGTAATTTATTAGTTTGTCCTCGTTTACTTCGTTTTGGGGGGTTAGTTGAGAATGATTTGATATTCCAAACTTCCCATCCTCGGTTTACACTATTTAATCTAATTTTATTTAACTTTAAAGTGGTGGTTACTTTATAGTTAAAAATATTCATCATTAAGCTATTATACACAGTGTTAGCCAATGTCATGTCATTTCTCTCTAGTATAAGAAACTTACAACAGTATACTTCCATATTCCACAGCTGCTCTTTGTGTTGTTGTAAATACCCTTTATATTCTCTTTTCCAATATTATATATGTTATAAAACTTATATGTCATGATTAATTTTTACTTTAATATTTAAACTTACTATTTAAGGAAAAACTGAAATAAGAAAATGCAAGGAGGGTAGATCACATCTGTAATTCTAGCACTCTAGATCCTGAGGAAGGAGGATTGCCTTGCTTGAGCTACATTTTGAATTCTAATATAGCCTGTTTTATAGAGTAATGCCCTGTGGAAAAAAGAGAGACGAAGACAGAAATAGAGAGTGAGAGAGAGAAGAGGGAGGGAGAGAGGAAGGAAGGAAGGAAGGAAGGTTAAAATGGACAGCAAATAGACTTATGGACTTATATGTACTCTTATTCATATCATTTCTAGGGATCTATTGTTTTATATATTTATCCAGGTTCTTTTGTAGGGTCATTTTTTTTCTTCTTAAAGGACTTTAAAAGATGTCTTACAGTGTAGACCCACAGATAAGATTGACTCTTAGCTTTGGATCTCAGAAAGAGTCATCATTTCATCTTTGTTTTTGAAAACTATTTTCACTCTGCGAATTTTGTCTTCCCAGGTTTTTTCTTTTCATTCTACCCTCGTGGACTGTTGGTCCTTTATTATATGGTTTATTTTGTTTCTGAAAAGATATTTATGCTCATTTTTACTGTGATTTTTTTCCAAAGTTGTTACTCTGTTTTGTTTCTTTGTTTATTTTTGTGGATTGTTTGTTTGTTTGTTTGTTTGTTTGTTTTTGAGTATGAGTCTCCCTGTAGCCCAAGCTGGCCTGGGACTTGCTGTGTGATCAAACTGGCCTAGATCTCACATAGATCCACCTGACTCTGCCTCCTGAATGCTGGGATGAAAGGGATGAACCACAATACCTGGCCCAATTCAGTGTTTTTAAGGGGTTTAGGTATGACTGATTTAAGAAAGTCAAAAAAGAAATGTTTTGAGGCTGGAGAGTTGGCTAAGCTGTAAAGAGCACTGGTTGCTCTTGCAAAGGACCCAGGTTTTGTTCCCAGCACCCACATGGCAGCTAAAAGCCATCTGTAACTGCAGTTCCAGGGAATCCAAAACCCTCTTCTGACCTCTATGTACCCATACATTAAGAAAATACACTCATACACATAAAATAAAAATAATAAATTTTATACACACACACACACACACACACACGTAATGTTTTGCTGTAGCAGCCTTTGATTGTCCTTTCTTGGGATTGGATTTGTTGTGTTCATTACAGTAGTAGATACACAGTATTCAAATATTTGAAACTTTCCTACCATTTTATGATTTTTTTCATTTCTATTTTGTAATGTTTCTAAGACTGATTAGATTTGGTTTTCATCTCAAACCTTGCTTCAGGCTTACTTTCCTGAGCTTTACTTTCAAGTTCACTGACCATTTCCACTAAAGTGTTTAATTTCTTACTGATTCAATCTAATGAATTTCTCATGCAAATATTGTAGTTTTGAGTCATCATTTTTCCCTTTTCAAAACTGAATTTTTGCAATTCTCATATATTTTAATCATATTTAGATCCCTTCCTCTATCTGCAACTTCCCTTGGTACTCACCCCTGCCCAATTTAATGTACTTTACTATATGTATACACATACATATATATGCCTATAGAGTACAGTTTGTGTATTGGTATCCCCAAGTATCCTTCAGTGTAGGTCCATCCACTGGAGCCTAGTTTACCTACCCTTAAACAAAACTCACTCTTCCCTTCCTAGCAGCCATTGTTGGTCAATATATCCTCAAATTTGATTGGGGATATTACCCACATCCCCTTGTCTATGCTGAGATGTTGTCTGGTTTGAGTTTGCATCAGACTTGTGTATGCTGTCATCATTATCGTAAGTTCATATAAGTAATTGATCACCTATCTGGAAAACTATTTCCTTGCAATCATCCCCCACCCCAGGCTCTTAAAGTCTTCTTGTCACCTTTTCAGCAATTTTCCCTGAGTTGTGGAGACAGAAGTTTTATATAGGTATCCTATTCAGGAATAAGCCTCTTATTCTCTGCACATTGGCCAGTTGTGGTTCACTGCATTAATCACCGTCTGCTGAATAAGGAAACTTCTCTCCTGAGAACTGAGAAATGCTTTCATCTATGGGTACAATAAGTCATTAGTAGTCAGTTTAGCACTGCATCTGTTTAATAATAACGATATTAGGCTCTCTTCTATGTCCTAAGACTAGTTTAGCCTCAGGTTTCTAGGTCTGATATCAATGTCAAGTATGGCCTCCATCCTATGAAACAGACTTTTAATCCAATTAGCAAGTGATTGATTACTCCCACATATTTGTCCCACTGTTGTACTTGTGGGCATATCTTGCCAGGCTGGTTGCTGTTGTAGCTCACAGGATTTACACTGGGTAAGGCTGTTAATTAATTTTCTCTTCTGCTAGCACGCATACCAACTTCTAGCACTATGAAAGCTAGTGGAGATGAGGCTAGTGGAGATGAGGCTCTAAAGTCAGCACTAGCTTGTTTTCCATGTTTGTTCTACAGCTCCTGTATGTAGTGTCTTCAGTAATAGGGTCTTACTAGGAAGTGTAGCTGGGTAACCAAGAGTAGGGCAATCAATGGCCAATATTGTTTTAGGGTCTATGGGACCCCTGCTCAACAGCTTCAAAAGAGGGATTCCATTCCTAACATTGGGCTTTTACTTTACTAGCCTATGGTGTTTATTAGGGGAAATTTTACCCTGTTACAAGGTAACTCCTTTTAATCATGTTTTATAGCTGTGTAGCTCAGTGGTAGAGAGGTTGCCTAGCATGTACAAGGCCCTGGTTTCTCCCTAGCATTGTTACGGAAAAAATCAGAGAAATTATTTTTTTTCAAGGTGAGGAGAGGGAGCTTAATTTCACGCTAGCAGGACTGACCCAAGGATTATCCTATGAAACAAATCAGCCCCTACTCAAGTTGGGGGGGGGGTCTTTATATGCATATGTGAGGAAATACAAGCAAAAGGCAAAACAGCACATGCAAGTGATAAGTAAGTAAGTAGTTTACAGGCTTATGGTCAGAAATCACAAGAATGTGAAAGCCTTGGGAAACAAAGACTTCTACCCTAGATAACCTCACTGGGCGGGAAAGAAGACTCCTGTTTACCTCCCCTTCTCTATCTCTTGTTTTGGAGGGTTTTTTTTTATTTTGTTTTGTTTTGCTTTAAGGGCTTAAAAATATCTTTATTGATTCAACATGTCCTCTCTTCACAAAGATCAGGGATCATTGAGGAAGATGCTTATGTGTGTGGTGGTGGGGGCGATTGTAAGCTCCAGTGACGGTAGATGAATACAACAAAACTGTGCTTTCTGAATACCAAGGGTGTTTATGACAGTGTGCATGAGACTTGTGCAATCCCATGGTAGACAGGAAGCCAGCATAGATGGGGGAGGTGGGACAGAAGCTCCAGCCCTAGCTGAGGACCCATTGGGAATATTTCTTTTCTCAGCCCCTCTTCTTCTTTTAATTTTTGAGTGCATTTAAAGTAATATTTTGGGGGGTTCTTATGTTCTTTATTAATATATATTCTTATTCAATTTTTGTGCATTTCACACATCTTAATCATATTTAGTCCCCTCTATCATCTACACGCTCCCATAATGCCCCAACTGAATTTTATGCATTCTGTCATATATATTAAGGCCTAAGGAGTCAAATTTTTGTACCCAGATGTCCTTCCATGTAAGTTCATCCACTGGAGTCTAGACAGCCTGTCTAGAGTCACTCCCTCAAAGATCAGCTCTCCCTCACCCAGCAGTATTTAGTTGCCAATAGTTCTTCTGTTAAGGTTGGAGCTTGTCGCCCATTTCTCCAGTTCTATGCTGGGGTTTTGTCTAATTGCACTGTGTGGGTCTTGTGCTTTCTATCACCGTTGCTGCAATTTCATATGAGCAAATTTCCAGCGACCTGAAAGACTCAATTTCCTTGTGTTCATGAACCAACCCTGGCTCTTACAATCTTTCTGCTCCCTCTTCTACAATGGTCCCTGAACCATGGGTGGTTAAGGTTTAATATAGGAATCCTATCCAAGTACATGCACTCTGCACTCTTATTCTCTACACCTTGGCCAGCTATGGCCTCCTCTGCACTCTATTGCATGAGGAAGCGTCACTGGTGAGAGTTAAGTGATGCATTCGTATTTGCTCTAGCCCTGTTCTGCTATGTTACATGAGTCCTAAGTGAAGAGGTTCCACTGTGGATGTGTCACTTACAGCTGGTTATCTCCCAGACACATATTCTCTGTGTGTGACTGGTTGTGGACCTGTGTAAGGGTCTCCATCTGTTGCAAAAGAAGTTTCTATGATGGGTGGTGAATGGTATACTTGTTTGTAAATATAAGGATTAATAGCATAAAGTAAGAAATTGTATTTGTCTAGGAATGTGACAGTCTTAGGGTTTTCTCTAAGATCTATGACCTCTCAAGCCAGGTGTATTTGACTATGTTTACAGTGCCACACATGAGTTTCCTCTCTTTGAGAGGACTTTATGTCTAATTAGGTAGTTGTTGATTATCCCCAAGATAAAAGTACCACTACTGCACCAATAGAGTTTGTTGTCCTGGTCATTGCTGTGGTTATTGGGCTTTAAAGCTGGGGTTGGACCATTGACTGATTTTCTCCCTTAGTTGCTTACATAGTATCCTTTCATAGAACTATGAGAGCTAGTCTTCAAGGAGGAGGCTTCCAGCTGAGTTCAAGCTCCATTGTTCCAAGTCCTGTGTCAGAAGTATGTCCTGTCTTCAGCAATATGGTCTTATCTTTAAGTTCTGGGAGGCAATCAAGGACTGTGGCAATAGCCTGTGTTATTTTTGGAGTTTCTTGAACTACCCTGACCAACAACTCAAAGGGAAGTTTCTCCTGGCTGGCCCTGTGTTTCTTGTTATACAGCCTTCAGGTGTATACATGCACTCAAATTCAGATATTGTGTGTGTATTTTTCAGTAGGTTTTGGAGCTAATATATTCCCCTCTGTTTTATCATACCACCCAAACTTTATCTCTCCTCTCTCTCTTCTTGTCTAATGTCTCTCCTCCTTTCCCAGCTAAAGTACCCCCACTTTCATTTTCTCCTTGATAATACCTATCTCCTATTATCTTTGTCTCTCCTGCCCCTTTACCCCCATGGTTCTTGTGTGTCCTTCATGCACTCAGGCCCTAACAGTAGTTCATCAGTCTCTGAAGTCATTGTTCCACTGTCTGTTCTGTTCTTGTCATCCGTTCATCAGCATGCATAAGCAGCATTTCTATTGCTTACACAATACTTTTCCAATGGCCTTTTTATTTATCTCATTTAGTGTTTTCTCTATGTTCCATTCCTTCCAAGAGTTAGTCACAGTGGCTCCTATTGAAGTTACAGACATTTTTAATTAAAAATATTTTTACCTTTATTATTTGTGTCTGTACATGAATATGCAACACAGCACATATGTGGAGGCCAGAGGACAATTCGTGGGAGTCAGTTCTCTTCTACCATGTGGGTCCTATGGATGGACTAGAACCTTGGGTGTCAGACTTGGCAAGGACCTTTATTTGCTGAGATCTTGCTAGTCCTGCAGTCACAGACGCAATAAAGTTAGCTTCCTTTAAAATGAAGTAAGAAAATGTGGGACGAGAGGGTAATGTTGGAGAAACTATATACAGAAATCCCAGCTGAAGGACATTATATAGTAAAATTTAAGCACTAGTCTGCTACTTCAACTGTCAGTTAAATTGACTATTTTTCAATTGATCGATTCCTAGTAATAGCTCACAAGTTTCTGTATTTTTATTCATGCAATACTTTTAAAAAATTTATTGAACTTTTCTACATTTCATACAGCAGTTGTTATTCAAATTCAGACCCCTCCTTCATCCATACTCCCCAACCCCCAACGGGACCTCAGGTAATCCACCATATGTGTTAGGTCCTATCCAACCAACCATTTGTACCCAGATGTTCTTCAGTGAAACTTCATCCACTGGAGTCTTGTCAGCCTGTCTAGAGTTGCTTGGTAAGGCCTACTTGTCCTCACCCAGTAGTAATCAGTCTCCAGTAGTTCCCAGATTAGGGCCAACCCACTACCCATTTCCCTTGCCCTTGTCTGATTGAGTTGGCATGGGTCCTGTGCTCCATGCCACCACTACCACAAGTTCACATGACATGCAATACATTCTAATTGGAGACATAAATATTGTGAATGTTGTCTACCTTTAATGAATACTGCGCTTTACCTTTTTGTTTCCTTCTCTCCTTTTCCTCCCTTTCTTACTTCTCTCTCTTTATTTTGATCTTTCTTTGCTCTCTTCCCTATCACCCCCTTCACTGATGGGACCCGAAATCATTAATCTTATTTGCTTCATCTATAAATAATTTATGCAATATTAAAGCTCCTTATGTCTATCATCGAATTACATATGAATATATAATCTATAAATCATAATTTATACTGTCATAGTATTTTATCATATATTTCATATGTTATACTATAAAATTATT
>NW_008355272.1:140601-152227 GCF_000622305.1 Nannospalax galili
AAATCTAATTTATATATTCATATAGTTAATATGTTACTGCAATTGGTACAGGTTCTCATACATGATTTATTTAACATATGATCAATATAAGATATATTGCATGACATATATTAAATTACATTATATTCTATCACAGATTCATGTATTGAGAAGCTGCAAATTTGTATGTTTTTATGTGCAAATATGTAGATACAATGGTTCAAGTATAGCTTACATGTCAATAAAAAATACATTACCAGATATCATGGAGTTGACATCTGAGTGATAGAAATTTATAATACAAAAATAAATGCACATTAAATACATTAAAGACAAGTATGATGTGATTTGCAAACATACATTAACTGGCATAATATTTTGAAAACATTTGCAGAGTAGGTTGGAGGAATTTGAGGATTGATTCCAAGAAGGTTTGTGATTTTAAAAGAATGGTCAAGATATTTCTATTTGGGAGAGGGACATCTGCTAAATGTGATGCAGTGAAGGAAGTATGCAATGAGCAATCATAAAGGGGTTCAGTCAGTGCAAGCCTGCAAGGGGATGATACTAGGCATATGTGAGAGACAACTAAGAGTCCTGTACAGAGGGAGGAAAAGGAAAAATGGCAGGACGTTCAAGAGCTCTTTAGAAGCCAGAAACTGAAGGGCTTTGTGGGTCATTTTAATAACTTTCACTCAAGCACCATTTGAATATGTTGAGAAAATTGGGATGATTTTATATTTCAAAATAATTCTGCTATTTAATAATAAACTCCAGTGCAAAAAGAATATAAAAGCAAATTGTTCTTATTTCACTGAAAATAAATGATCCTGGTTCTTTGTCCTGTTGCACCTTTATGGAGTTTCCAAAATGGAATTAAACACCATGACAGTCTCACATTTTGTGCCAAGGTTCCCCAAAGCTGACCAATGAGATCTACTGGCCTAGGTCTGAAGGCAGTGAATGTCATGATCTCTTGGCTTCCAGTCCAGTATGGGCAAGATCCATATTTGTTTGCCAAGGCCTGATCAGATTCAGTGTCATGTCGGTGAGCATGGGGTACCAATTTCCTTTAACAGTTAAAACTCTTTCAATCATAAACCACTTAATAAAAGATTTCTTTACATTTACAATCGTATTTCCTCAAAGTCAAGAGCAAAAACAAAGGCACATTTTAGAGGATTCTGGAAAGTCACTGGAAAAGCGTCAGATCCTTTGGAACATGCACAGTGTTGGCCTATCCTACGCCAAATCCATCATGAGTTCATAGATATGCAATTGGCTAGTCATATTGCCCAAAGCTGACCGAAGGGGGCCCCCTGCTGGAGGCAAGTGGAGCAGTTTATGAAAAGGGAACAGTTCAGGAATTCCACAGGTCACCTACAGCATATGCATAGTAAGAGAAAATTTATTTTACAAAGGACACATTTTACTTCTAACTATATTAGTTGTTAAAAGTTAGAAAGGTCAGCTTACAAATCAAGCTACCTATACAATGCCCTGCATACTGTCACTGTCACATGCAACTTATTGAACTCTTGAAACAAGTACCAAAAATTGAGATGATCAGTAAGTACAAAATATACATTTGATGTTGAATTTAAACAAAATACAGAGTGTAAACTTTTATTAATTCGCTTATTAATTATATTTCTAAATATGCTGCCTAAAATAACATATTCCTGAAATCAATCTCTCTTGTTCTTACTTTCCTTATATGGCTACTAGGCAATTTAAAATTGTACATATGATTAACATTATATTTCTATCGGATATTACTAAGGTGGAATAATAGTTCATATTTGCATGAATGAACAGCGTATAAAATGTATGCAAATATTTTGCGAGGTACTCATGATAAAAAAGTCCATGCTCTTCCAAGTTACCTTGAATTCCCTTCATTATACATATCCATGCATAATCTGAAGCTTCTGTTTACTGTCCTCAAATTCCTCCAGTTTTCTTCAGACATATTCATGTTCTTTGGCTACTATATCCAACTTCCTCTGACTTCTAGGCAGCTTAGACCCTTCTAAGGCATCCTCTAACAAATATATCACCTTTCTAAGATCAATGCTTAGCTTCTGTGCTGTGAGCTTTGACAAACTGTGGAAACTACATTGATGCTCCCTGTGGGACTGGGAGATGAGACTGGAGGGGAATCAGAGCCGGAAGTATTCTTTTTCTTTTTGTGTCCTTTTAGTCTTTTATCAGTTCATCCTAGGCATGTGTTTTAATAAGTCCCTTGCAAGCAAACCCTCATCTCAGAATCTGCTTCTCATGAACATTAACAAAAGTAAATGGTAATTTTCTTCGAGTTGTAGTTTGTACACACTTTTATACTAAGCCATGATTGCTGATGAGCCACAGTCTGCTTTATGTTGCAGAGAATTGTAGAGTTTATGGAAATCCAGGACTATAGAATCCCAATCAATAATTCTATGTTTAAAAGGCAATGAAGTATCAAGTGGATACAACACTGGGAGTACCGTGTCTAATTGTAAAAGACCTTCTCTTTACCTACTGAGAAAGGAAAATCTATTTCAAAGGAAACCAACTTGTTCTTCAAATTCTACTGTGGTTGATAGAAAGTCTGCTGGGACTGCCCTACTTCAAAACTAGAGAAACTAGAGATGATCATGTTAAGAGAAATAAACACCGTCTCAATAAGACAAATTTCCCATATTCTCTCACATGTGGGATTTAAGGACATAAGGATGTGAAATCAGAATGGGGGCCTTTGGGATGTGGAAGGAACAAAGGGGGAAGGGAGCTATGAAAGGAGAGTGGAGAGGGGGACATTCAATGTGCATTCTATGCATGTGTAGAGGTGTCATAAAATCCATTGTATTGTGCAGTTGACATAAGCTAATAAAAATGAGGAAATGCCATGTGTAGTCTTGTGAGTAGCTTGCATAACATGAAATGGTCAGTCCTTGACTATTTAGCTAAATACACTAGGACTTGGCAAGACTATCTCTGGTTAAATATGAAACAATTCCCAACTTTTACTCTAGTAAAGAACAAACAGGTAACAAAACAACAGGAGAAATCAAAAAAATTAATAAACCACATTGAGGCAACTACAATAAGTAGAGAAAGTACTGAGTCATTAGAAATGTAGTAAAGAACTTGAAGAGTAAACAATGTAATGAATATTTAAATTCATTTTTAGGCCATGTTTGTAAAAAATGTCATTTGAAATAAATCTGTTTTTCAATTTGCCCTTGAGGCTATTCTCTGATACTTTAATATAATAAGGGGGCATTTATTCCTGTTCAATGTAAGCATATATTTTATATAAGACCTATCTTTAAATCCTATTCATGTATCTCCTTTCTCAAAAATCACCAAGTAATCCCCCAATTTATAGGTTTGTTTATGTCAGAGCATCACAAATGATGTTTTAACGAAACTAAGAAGCAAATGAGAGAAAATATTACCAACATCAGAAAATGTCTAGGAGTCGCTTTCTTTACACACAAAGCTGACACATAAAAAGATAAGGGAAGGCTGAGTTTATTCTGGCTTAGGGAAAGCCCAAGGTATTGTAGTAGGAACTGCAGAAGTAGGAGAATATGTTTGCCTGAAAATGAAAAATCTTTTTTTTTATAATAGCAAATATTTGCCTTTCGTTGAGAGCAAATCGATGTCATTGCTCTTTGAAGTGGAGCCGGTTGTATCAAAAACTGAGACCCTGAGATCCTGTCCTCTCATTCTTCAGTTCTGCAATAGCACACATCAGATGAACATGTCTCACCAGGGAAGCTGTGTGTAGTGAGCATGAGGGGCTGTAACTGAGGGCAAGCACAGGGGTGGAACTCAGACACACTGGTAATTGGGGAAAGGCTAGCCAGTGATGAAATCTGACGGGTTTTCATAGGGAGGGGGAACTATTTCATTCATTAAAAAGGTAAGAAGCTGATAAAGTTTCACAACTAGTTTAAAATGTGATTTCACAAATTTATTTTAAAATGGAAGAAAGTTCTCAAGGCAGCTGAGGTCACGACCTAAGTCACCTGTACAGGTGTGTTTAAGCATTTCTCCTTCCCTCCCTGTGTTCCTTGTACTTCCCTCACTTATTTGCCATGACAGAAAACCTGACTTTGATTACTCTTGAATGTTCAACATCAGTGGTTGCAACAGCAATGTATGACTGTGGTCTGAGTTGTGTATACCATTAAGTAGAAGAAAGAATGCCCATTTAATTATTGATATCTTATAAGAAATACTTATTTCTATAAAAAGAATATCCAGGGGCACCTAGATGACTCAGTGGGTAAAGATATTTGCCAAAAAGATGGAAAACCTGAGTTTAATTTCCAGGACCTGCATGATGGAAGGAGAGATACTCACATGTGGAAAGAATTGACTCCCGTCCCACAAGTTGTCCTTGGACCCTCTATACACATGCCCAATATGCATACGTGTGCACATACGCTCACAGAAATATAAATAAAAGTTAAAAAATGAAAATGATTATACAGTAATTTGGTTCTTAAACTGTTGCATATTTAAACATTGATATTTGAAGTTAATATTGGTTTAGCCCTAATTACAATATCAATCTTGCATATATATAATAACCAAAAATTTATAAATCCTTGTGTATTTTGCTGAAAATGTTACAGATATGAAAAAGAAGCAAAAAGTTATAGTAAGTTTCCTTAAGACACTAACAATATTATAGCGAATATGTATACACATATTTGTATATTTTTTCGTACAGACTAAGAGACCAGAATGTGTGACGAGAGCAATGTGCACCTTCTACAATACAACCCCTACACCTCAGGCTTAGGAAACTTTGAGAAGAAGGGGCAGAAAAAGTATAGGAGCTAGAGGATCAGGTTGTCTGCTTAAGATGTGTCTTCCAGACAAACCAGGGAAGGTACACCCATGAGATCTCAACAGTATGGCTGCTTGAACAAGATCTGCATAATGACAATACAAATTGACACGCTAGCATGGATGGGGAAATGTTACAAAGCCCCATTCCTAGATGAAGAGTTCTTTGATGTGTTATCCAATCCGAAGTGCTTATCCCTAAATACATGTATAAACAAGCAACACCAAACAAGCTCAGTAGGCTCCGTGTGTGTGTGTGTGTGTGTGTGTGTGTATGTGTAATACTAACAAAAAGAGGGACTGGAGAGAGTCCCTCAGTGCTTAACTGATGAGAGTGCTCATCAGTTAAGAGCACTGGCTGCTCTTGCAGAAGACCTGGGTCGAGTTCCCAGCACCCAAATGGCGGCTAACACCCATCCATAATTCCAGTTCCAAGGGATCTGATGACCTCCATGGACATTGCACGACATGGATGAATTACATACATGAAAGCAATACACTCATATATTAACAGCCATCTGTAACTCCAGTTCCAAGGGATTCCAACACCTTTTCCTGACCTTAGCAGGCATTTCACAGGTGCACACTCATACACAAAAGATAAAATAATAAATAAAATATTAAAAAATAATAAAATGCATCATGCAACAACCTTGGGTCCGACATGAGAGGACTTGGAAAGGGAGAAGGAAGAGTGGAAGTGACATAAACACAGAACTCATGCATGAAATTCTCTAAAAGATTTAAAAAACATGTGTGTATTTGAAAGTGTATCCTGAAGCCTCACATGCTTTACATGTAAGAATAAATTATGCATCATAGCTGGAGGCTGTGTAACAATTGTCACAACTTTATTAAAGAAGTGACTTTACAAAGGTATGAGATATAGTTTCCTCATTTGTCAATTGTAGATAACTATTCCTGAATTTATATTAGAGAAGGAAAAGATATGCCCACTCTTGCACCAGAATGGAAACTATAAGGGATTGATTTTTATTTATTTCTTTATTCTAAGCACTCAGAGTATTACCTGGCACCTAGAAAATTCCCAGTGGGGGTTTATTTGACCAGTTTATGATTTAAAAATAGGTTTAAAAAGTGTTAAAACACCATATGTTGATACTACTGCAAATATTATTACAGTTTAAATATTACTGATCTTCAATTGAAAATAATCTTTAAATTATTTTTTGCATGTAAATTTCATCTTTTAAGAAATATCTAATTCATTTTTATTTATGTGTATAAGTGTATTGCTTGCATTTATAAAGTGCAGCCATGTCGTGCAATGCCTACAGAAGTCAGAAGAGGGTATCAGATTCCCCTGGAACTTGAGTTATAGATGGTTGTTAGCCACCATGTGGGTGCTGGGAACTGAACCTGGGTTTCTGCAAAAGCAACCAGAGCTCTCAGCCCCTGAGCCATGTCTCTAACACCCGAATTTAATCTTTAAATTCTCCTATAGTTGGAACTGGTCCAATGAATCATTCGAATCACTTCTGTAATAATCACATTTGATGCTACTTTCATTCTTATCAGAGAAGCTTCTCTTTGTAGTTAACAATAGTGAATGCAGAGACTCATGGCTACTCAAGGGTCTGAGAATAAGTGATACTTGAGAGCTCAGCCCTTAAAAGGGCATTTACGTCACTTCTTCTAAGGCTCAGGAACATCGTAGAAAAGAATGCAGAATGAACGTAAGAACCTGAGGAAAGGGTGAGGGGCTATGAAATGCCATCTTTGTGCGCTGTGCAGCTATTCACGTCAATATCTCAGGAGCTGCAGTTGCCTGTTCTAGGCTTGCAAAAGCCTGAGCCTGTCAATCAATCGTCAGTCACTGATAGGGGAGGAGCTCATCCAGACATACTCCTCTGTATAACAATTTTGAGCTACTGATGGATTCATTGGCTTCAGTCACGTACCCACTGATAAGCCCAACAGGCTCTAATGTATAGTTCCAGACCCAAGGTCACAGAGAAGATCCTGATTAAGCACAGTGGGTCACAAAACAAAAGACTTGCATGTCAGAAAAGAGACTTGTAGAGAGGCACAGTTGACAAGCATCAGAGAAAAGTATAAGAAGTTTGGGATGAGAATAATCAGAATGCATTATGTTGAAATAGTCAAGTAACCAATTTAATTAATAAAAGATCAATGTCATGCATGATGCAACTTCTACACTGAAGGCTCAGGGAACATTGCAGAACAGGGGGCCAAAAAATATTAATGCATCTCCTGACTCTCACCAGAGAAACTGCTTTATGCAACAGATGGTTATTAACTCAGGAAGTCATAACTGGTCAAAGTGCAAAGAATATAAGTGGTAGGGTGCTTATGCCTGAATAGGACACCTATACCAAACCTCTGCCATCCAAGCCTCAGGGACCATTGCAGAAGAGGGGTTGGAAAGATTGTAAGTGCCAGAGGTGGTAGATGTCTACAACAAAACAAAGTGTTTCAGAAAGCTGGGAAGTTATTCATATGAACTCACAAAAATGGTAGCAGCATGCAAAGACCCATGTGAGCTCAAGCCCTGCAAAATTCCAGCGCAGAAGCGGGAAAGTGGATAAAAGTTCCCAACCTTAGCTGAGGAACTGTTGACAACTGATCACTACTGGGAGAGGAGGAGTTGGTTTTCTCTAAGGATGTGGCACTAGATAGGTTAACTGGGACACACAGCAAAGGACATTTGGGGACACATACTTATATTGATACGTCTTAACATATTTGACAGAGTACATGAAAACCATTGAGGATGGAGCCATGCTATAAGAGGGGTACAGTTAGAGGGGAGGTATAAATATAATCTAAATATATTTTATGAAATTGGAAAAGGTTTAATAAAAATTATTAGTAAAAAATAATGTTGGGGCTGGAGAGATGGCTCAGTGGTTGAGCACTGATTGCTCTTTCAGAGGACCTGGGTTCAATTCCCAGCACCCTCATGGCTGCTATGAACCATCCCTAACTCCAGCTCTAGAGGAATCCGAAGCCCTCTTCTGACCTCCACAGCATTGCATGACACAGGTGCACTCATATACATACATACATGCAGGCAATACACTTACACACATAAAATAAAAATGATATATAAAAACTTTTATAATTATTTAAAATAACATCACATTTTAGTGCATATAGGTCAGATTCCCAAGAAAGCAACACGGATGGAAAAGCAATTAAGACACAGTGTTTCAGCCTGAATTAGCTACATTACAATAGGCCTTTTTATATATTTCCATTTTTTCAAGATAAAGAAGTTGCCACAAAGAAAATCTCATAAGTTATGGCAGTAAATGCCTTTAGTTAGATGTAAAGACCAAATATTAGATAGAGTCTCTGAAGTATTTTGTTGGAATCCCCTGTGTAGGGAACATCATTCTACTTCTATTCCAGACTGGCATACCAGTTCACTCTTCCAGTCAGAACTCTGAAAATGTCATCCTTGTCTCCTTCAGGCTGTCAGTCACTAGATCTACCTTTAATTCTTGTCTGTCTTATAATAACCAAAGCAAAAATCTGAAATATCTGAAATTTTCCTGAAAATGAGAATCACCTGAACCCTCAAGAAGGGCCCTTATAGATGAGCTCCATCACCAAACCAAAGGGTCAGAATCTCTGAGTCTGTGTCTGTGTTTTAAGTAAGAGTCTGAGGATACTCTTGTAATCATGAGAAGTAAGTAACATTAAATTGAGTCCTTGTGATAATTAGGGTATTTTTGGCTTCAAGTAAGCAAAATGTAAGTATGGGCTAGGTTAAATACAAAGTCAACAGCAGTTCATGTGCCAGGATAGCCAGTGACAGACCATAAGGCTTCTGTGTGATTTAGACAATTGCTGATGGATGGCATCCAGGAAGCAGTCTTCCCCTTTCTCTGATCTGTAGTAGCCGCTTTAGCAACATCCTAAGGCTGCTTTGCCTTATGGATGTGGAGTTGTCTGCGAAGACCAAGAAGATTTTCCCCAGAATGTTCTAGAAAGTCATGCCTAATATTTTAATATTTTACTTTGGTTAAGCTCCAAAACAATGAATAGAAACAAGGTGGAGTCTGGGGGAAGGAGAGAGATGAGGAATGATATCAACATAACTGGCTAGGAGTAATCAGTTGTAGGAAATCAGCCACAAAATGGTCTAGAAGATACATTTTTATCTAGCATCCGGTCAACTCTACCAGACATTTTCAAATTAGGTCAAGAATTTTGTTGTATCTGTTTTCTGCTACAGATCAGGTCTGGTGCGAATCCCAAAGCTTAGTGGATCTGACCTGCTAGAGCTAAGAGGTTTCACTCCCTTGTCATCACTCTGGCCTATACATCAATATAGATCTGAGTTCCTTTATGCACGTTTCTAATATATGACACAGGGGAAGTATGGAGTTGGAAATCATATTCAAGGCAGACCTTCTTGTTCAGCAAGTCTCCCATTGAACCTGACAATGTAAGTAATAAAAGAACTCCTCTGCCCGAAATGCTCAGAAGTGAGAAGCACTGAAATATCATGGTTTTTCTCCTTACTTTCTGTACCTTTTCTGTATCCTTCTCCTGATTGTGCCTTTATAATGGACTTTATAATCACATATCTGTTAATCCGAGCACTTCTTAAGAGGTAATCATAATAACTTGCTTAGATCTAATGCTGAGGAGAAACATTTTATGGCCTTAGGATACATTTTCTTCCAAGTTATTAAAGTTCAATTACATCGTGTTTTCTTCCAAGGAATGCTAAGTGCTTAAGGGACAATATTACAGTCACTCTCATTCTCATGGAAATAATGACACACATCCAGCCTTGATGTTTAGATAAAGCCCTCTTCTCTGCCTCCCCAAAGTCACAAAAAAATACACTTGCTTACCTAAAATCACTCAATAAAATCAGAGAGGGAAGACTGGGATAAGGATGTGAATTCTCTTTTTCCCATAAGCTAATACACAAAATCTTCTCTGTGAAAATACCTGCTCCTGTTTTATGATTTGATAAAAATTACACCCTGCAGTGAACATCTACAAGGAATTAAATTTAAGGTTTTCTGAGTTATGTTTCTGAGCTATATTATGATTCCACCTTGAATCAGGCAGCCTACTGGAAATATTAATGTAAACAATAACAATATTAGTATTATCATTATTAAGGCTATGGATATTAGTGCTACTTTGTATTATACTTTGAGTATACTAAAGATGACTTTATTTTGGTTTGTGGCACTGGCAGCTCTGATGTGATCATATGGGAAGTGGTTGCTGAGCAATTCCTCTCATATTGTAATGTTTGTATATCCGAAGTCCCTGATTTATGTATCTCTATGTACTGCAGTGGAGTACTTGAGGTGGGAATTCAGAAGAACCCAATTTTTTGAACTTGAATAAGTCATATCATGTCTCAAGAGTGAACTTCAAGTAGAACAGCATTTGACGTATCTCCATATACAGAAGTGTAACCTGACTCATGAAGGAAGCATTCCTACAATGAGTTGCAGGCCCCTGTTACAAACCAAGCCCACAGTAAAGCATTTACTCCTCACCTGAATAGCATTGAATACCCTTTCTTTTTAAATTTGAATTTATTTATGTCTATGAATATCCTGCCTGCTTGTATGAAAATGCACCCATATTGTGAAATGACCATCCATGAGGCCAAAAGATAATGTCATAGTCCCTGGAACTGGAGTTAAGATAATTGTTAGCTGCCATGTGGATGCTGGTAGCCAAACTTGGAACCTCTGCAAGGGCAGGCAGCACTCTTAACCAAAGAGCCATCTCTAAGTCCTTGGATACTCGTTCTTCAATGAGAATAATTTGGTGACAAACTTCTAAAAGAAAAGAGATGGTCAATTTATTCCTTTTCACTAAGTATGTAAGGAGTTCTCAACATTGGAAAAAGATTTAAGTAGAGAGCAATTTATGCGTCTCTGTCACCAATAAAGACTCCAGTGTGTGTGAGGTAGTAAGCATCATGATGCTGAAGACAGGATGTGCTATAATGCACATGGAAATCGACGGAAAAGGAGTAAAACGATCACGGAATTGAATGAACTTCATCCAGTCTCTCCATCTTTCTAGACCTTTCAGATAATGGAGCATGCATATTTAAATTTGAAAGGTTTTATGATTATTTAATAAAATGAGGATGAAGTAAGCAAATAACTGCTGAGAAGTAACATTTAATTTCCAAGAGTGCCCTGAGAGACACATCATGGAGTAAAGCCATTTCAATTACCTGGAAATTCATTGTCAGGAACATTAAACTAATTCAGGCTACAGGAATGTACCCAACAGTATTATGAAGTAAGTACAAGTAGCCTTGGTTAGAAAATAAGTTTTATAGCAACAGCATCCAGGACAGGGTTGAAAATGAGAAACTCCAAATCAAAGGCAGAATACTCAGTCAATTATCTCCCAGCTCAGAATCTAACAGCATCAAAGTGCAAGGGCAGAAAGAGATTTGAGACAGCCTCAAGGGCACTCAGCTTCCTTTACATAGGAATATATTTCAGCCAAGGGAACTGATGGCTTCTGACAGGCTTTAAATCTGGGGTTTCGCTTTTTATTTAGCTTCCCATTTGGTCTGCTCTTGCCTCAGATTGCTAATTTTTCCCATTGACCAAACTGGACATATTTAAGAAAGGATGTAAAAATGGTTCCTTTCTATTTTAGGATCAGTGTTTTAATAGAGGAAATGGTAGGATACAACCCAGGTGATTTTCAGTATTCCTTCCTTCACTTCTCAAATCTCTGTCATTAACTTTTACATCATTAGGACCTAAATCCTTCTTATCAACTGACTGTAAATAATTTCCTTCAA
>NW_008355272.1:152367-158751 GCF_000622305.1 Nannospalax galili
CCATTTGGTCTGCTCTTTGCCTCAGATTGCTAATTTTTCCCATTGACCAAACTGGACATATTTAAGAAAGGATGTAAAAATGGTTCCTTTCTATTTTAGGATCAGTGTTTTAATAGAGGAAATGGTAGGATACAACCCAGGTGATTTTCAGTATTCCTTCCTTCACTTCTCAAATCTCTGTCATTAACTTTTACATCATTAGGACCTAAATCCTTCTTATCAACTGACTGTAAATAATTTCTTTCAAGTTAAACTATTTTAACTATTTTTAAACTATTTTATTACTAGATTTCTACCCTTTCCCCCTAGTCTATTCTATATTCAGTACTTAACTCTTTTCTTCAACATTTTCATATATACATTTTTAATTTTTATTTTCCCCTGTAACATCAGAAAAAAAGTTGATATGAGAAATTAGTAATTTTAATTTACTTTTTCTATCTGGGTTTTTTAACATGCAGTCTAAGTATGAAGCACCAGATGGCCGTGAACCCAAGACCTGATGTCCTGACCTCCCAAATTCTGGGATTAACCACCACAGTTGGCTTGTTTTGGGGTTTTTAATCTTGTTTGGATGAATAGCAATGGCATCTTACAAAGGTCTCTGTGGGTTGTGAGTGTTGGTGTGGGTGTGGGTGTGGTGGGTGTGTGGGTGTGAATTTGGAGGGGGGGGTGAGATTCTGAAATAAATGATATGAAGAGCCAACTTGATTTAACACAACATTTTTAGTACATTCTCCTCCTCACTTGTATTTCCAAATAGAGCTGTCTCCACTGAAAATTAGAGATACTAACCTCTATAGGGTCTTTTATAAACCTCAACAGAAGAAAATTAAATTGGCTTTTTTTAAAAAAAGTTTCATGGGGAGATATCTCTATGGGAAATGAATGGAATATGGACCAACTTGTTTTCATCCTGAAAGCTTTGATGACTCTTTCATAGAGTCTCTGAAAAGTAATTAAAGTCCAATTAATTGGAAAAATATACACAATGGGTATTCTAATATTGTATTTTCAGCAGAAGCAACTTTTATTACCTTAAACAAGTGGTTGAGCCAGGACTGCAAGTTTAAATTTTGAGCTACCAAGCAAATACTTTAGAAAATACACCCTTGTTGTTTGCTGAAGACAAAATAAACTTTTGTGGAGAGGTACCTCAGCTCTTTTAAGAATCCATTATAGGCCAGTCTGTTTGGACAGCATGCTAAACCCTTTGTATATGAAGACTATTCCTATAAATTTATGATGCCAGTGCAATACTTTAAATGCATAGGAGAAGCTGACCATTGACAGGAATACAAAAAGAATACTTTGTGACATAAAGCATTAGCAAATGATTTATCTGTTCTCTAAACCTGGGATTTTTTTGAGATTTTATTTTTAATTTTTTGTGTATGTGTCTGCATGGATGTATGGTATACATACATGTGAGGGCAGGTGTCCTTGGAGCCCAGAAGAGGGTATCAGATCTTGTGGAGGAAGAATTACAGGTGTCTGTGACCGGGGGCCTGGGAACCAAACTCAGGTCCTCAGCAAGAGCAGGATGTGTTCTTAAGTGATGAGCCATCTCTCCAGCCCCTGATTTTTATTTTCTAAACACAAATTCAAACATCATTTACATCATATCTCCATTTTCACCATTTTTGTTCTATTTACAAATAATGCTATTTGCAGCTGTAATCTTATACTCAGTGGATTAATATACTTCATGTTTTTTCTTTTTTTAAAAAAAACTTCAATCCAGTGCAGTCAGCCTGTGGATGGATATCCCACCCATGTAACAATTCAAGGTCTCAGGTTCTGTCACACAATGGCTTCCTTCAATACACGACTCAAGGTTGTCCTGAGAAAGCATGTAAGCTTCAAGCAACAAATAGTTTCCTTCCACAATTCACTGAGAAAATTAAAACTGCTCACATTTTCTCTCTCAGACAAAGATGTTCTCTATATGTAGTTTATCTGCACTTACAGAACGAAGGAATGGGTTTGGTCATCGTTTTGTGTGATTATTCTCTGTGTTCTAGTTTGAGGCCTGTTTTACAATTCTTTGTCTTTTCTAAGTTGTATTAAGGTTGTCCACAGAGACAGAAACTATAGAATATCATGTAATTATGGAGGTTTTAACAAATCTCACAATAGGTGTGAGGAGATGATTAAGTGGGAAAAGCACATGCCACATGAGGAACTGAGTTAGGATCCCTAGAGTCTTTTTAAGGCTAGGTGTGGTAGCATGTCATGTGTAATCCCAGTGATCCTACAGCAAAATGTGAGGCAAGGCAGAAGTAACAGAATTTTCAGCTAGCAGGTGTGTGCTGTAGACCATAGACCCTATCTTAAACAAGGAAGATGAGGACTGACACCAAATGCTGTCCTCTGATCTCTACCTACATTAGCACATGTACACACCACACACACACACACACACACACATACACATGCACACACACACACACACACACACACACTTTAAAATGTCCTATCTTAAACAAGGAAGAGGAGGACTGACACCAAATGCTGTCCTCTGATCTCTCCCTACATTAGCACATGTACATACCACACACACACACACACACACACACACACACACACACACTTTAAAATGCGTTCCCACAACAGGCAATATGAAAGCTGGAGAGCCAGAGAAGTCAATGATTTAACTCCCATTTCTAGGACAAAGACTTGAGAACCCAGGAAAAGGAATTGTAGGTAAAAGAGGGTTACTCGTAAATGTCACACAATCTGAGGCTGGAAAACCTGGCATTTTTATGTCCAAGAGCATGTAAGGGTATGACAGCTCCAGAGAGAGCAAAGTCATCATACCTGTCTTTCTGCTCTATCGGTGCCTTTGATAGATGAGCTTACATACAATGATGATAAACCCTTCTGAGTCAGTCCATTTTGATTGCTCCTCCAGGAACACCTACACACAGTCAGAAATAATACTTTACATTATATATGTCTACTCTTTAAACTGGTAGTAACCAAAATTAACCACCATACCTTCCCACCTTTCCTCAACAGTGAAATCTCTCATGAGAAAAGGACAATCCAAATTTTCTTCCCAAGACTGTCATTTTTCCCCTTCAAAGGTTACATAGATTCAGCTTAGCTGCCTTGCCTGTCAGTCAGGCCACTAGAGAATTGGCATGAACACTAGGACACTCAATATGGACACCAATCATGGTCTCAGTTTTCAGATTATGAATCTAAGACCTAAGGCATGACTGTGCAAACACAGGTATTTTACACAGCGTTCCTATTTGTTTGTGCCATAGATTCCGCTGTGCATTTAACTAAGCTGATTCTTCAATCAACAAGCCACCTATGTCTTGTAATAGTTTATTTTTAATTCCTTTCCTCTTTGTATTTTCCCTTCCAGCATCTTATCTAGTTATATTTAAACTAATCACCTAGCCCTTCCTGTGTCCCTATTGATATCCCTTATGAACAAAACTTGTGCTCTCAATAGATTGGTATCAAAAGAGTAGATTGTTTTGTAAAGAAGTTAGAAATAACAATAGAGAACCGTTGATAAGAATTTTAAAGGTCTTACCAAAGTCCTGGATCCTCACAAAATTTCCATTAGAAGTTATTTTCTTGAGGAAATAATTTAGTCAAGCAATTTGTTTTTCCACTTTATTGGCTTCATTTTACCATTATGTCTAATGGATATCATTTGAAGAGTCTGATGTCCCATTGCTTTTATTACAAATGTATGGTATTTCTGCAGCATTATTGTTAGCTATAGTCCTAGCTCACTTAGAAGAAACCTGGCAGCAATGTAAGACATTCCTTCTCTGGAAAAAATGTACTGTTTCAAAAATCTTTCACTGCAACCACTTCTCCTTTTAAAAAAAATCACAGGTTTTGTAGTTTTTGTGTTCTTTGTGTAACTTCATTTGTAAACTGACTCAGTACAGGAGAATTTACAAAGGTTTTATACTTTCACTGTAGTATTATATAGGTGAATCAAGGTTCATTTGTTCCTTGAGTTTCTTCATGTCTTGGTGTAGCTCATTATTAATTCATGAATAGCTTTCTTTTCCCTTTTTTATTTTTTAACTTTTTTCATTAAGCTTTTGTAATTTCATACAACAGTTCTTAATCAAGTTTAGATCGCTTCCCCTATTCAGGCCTCCCCCATACCACCACTGAACCTCACGTATTCCATCATTACATGCCAAGTCTTATTCATTCAGGCATTTGTACCCAAATGACCCTCAATATAAATGTGTTCACTGGAGTCTTGTCAGCCCATTCAAAATTCTTACATAAGTCATACTCTTCCTCCCCCAGTTTAGTGTCAGTCTACCACCTATTTCTCTCCTCCCTTTTGGTCCCTTGTTTAATTGAGTTGTTGTTTATAGCCCTTAATGCCTACATTAAAAATCAGAAAGAGCACATGTAACTGACTTGACAGTACAACTCAAGACTCTGGGAAGGCAAGAACAAGCTAACCCCAAACCTAGCAGATGAGAAGAAATAACAAAAATCAGATCAGAAATTAATGAAATAGAAACAAAGAAAACAATTAAAAAAATCAATAAATCTAAGAGCTGGTTCTTTGAAAGGTTAAACGAGATAGACAGACCCTTAGCCCAATTAACCAAAATAAAGGAAGAGCAAATCCAAATCAACAAAATCAGAGATGAAAGGAGAAACATCACAACAGACACTAAAAACAAAAAAACAAAAAAACTAAAACATTGTAAGGGAATACTTTAAAAATCTATACTGCATTAAATTTGAAAATCTAAAATAAATGGATGAATTCCCAAAATCATGGTCACCATCAACATTAATCAACAGCCTAAACAGAGTCATAACAAATAAGGAAATTGAAACAGTAATACAAAACCTGACTTAAAAAAAAAAAAAAAAAGCCGCTCAGGCCTCTCTTGGGGTAAGTCTACCGCGCAGCCCTCCGTGCCTTGACTCCCCCAGCCTCATTCACCCTTTCATCTCCCCAGCTGTTCTCTGCTCCTGGTTTGGGCCTTGCTCCATTCATGGTCTTGGGTCCCCACACACCTGGGGAACCGGTGCTGCTTCCTGACCCTTTTCGCCCAGGCCAACTTGGTGCCTTCCTTGGGCCCCAGGAGCACTGCCTCCGGCCCCGGACCGCCCTCACCTCTCTCTGCTTCCCTGGACCTGCACCACTGGCTAACTCTCCTGGCCTGCTCCCCTATCCTCAGGCCTCTTGGGGTGGGTCCATCGCGGAGCCCTCCGCCCTTGACTCCCCCAGCCTCATTCACCCTTTCATCTCCCCAGCTGTTCTCTGCTCCTGGTTTGGGCCTTGCTCCATTCATGGTCTTGGGTCCCCACACACCTGGGGAACCGGTGCTGCTTCCTGACCCTTTTCGCCCAGGCCAACTTGGTGCCTTCCTTGGGCTCCAGGAGCACTGCTTCCATGGGACCTGGCCCCGCCCTCACCCCTCCTGCTTCCAGGACCTGCACCACTGGCTAATTCTCTAGGCCGGCTCTCCTGCCCTCAGGCCTCTCTTGGGGTAAGTCTACCGCGCAGCCCTCCACGCCTTGACTCCCCCAGCCGCGTTCACCCTTCCATCTCCCCCTCTGTTCTCTACTCCTAGCTTGGGCTCTGTGCCATTCCTAGTCTTGGGGCCCCAGACCACTGATGATTCCTGACCCTGTTCACCCCCACCGGCTTGGTGCCTTCCTTGGGCCCCAGGAGCACTACCTCTGGACCCGGACCCGCCCTCACCTCTCTCTGCTTCCCGGGACCTGCCCCACCCGCTAACTCTCCTGGCCTTCTACCCTATCCTCAGGCCTCTCGGGGTGGGTCCATCACGGAGCCTTCCGCGCATTGACTCCCCTGGCCTCATTCGCCCTTCCATCTCCACCACTGTTCTCTGCTCCTGGTTTGGGCCCTGCGCCATTCCTGGTCTTGGGTCCCCAGACACCTGGGGAACCAGTGCTGCTTCCTGATCCTTTTCGCCCAGGCCAGCTTGGTACCTTCCTTGGGCTCCAGGAGCACTGCTTCCTCGGGACCTGGCCCCACCCTCACATCTCCCTGCTCCAGGGACCTGCACCACTGGCTAATTCTCCTGGCCTGCTCTCCTGCCCTCAGGCCTCTCTTGGGGTAAGTCTACCACACAGCCCTCTGTGCCTTGAATCCCCCAGCCTTCCATCTACCCGGCTGTTCTCTACTCCAAGCTTGGGCCCTGTGCCATTCCTAGTCTTGGGGCCCCAGACACCTGGGAAGCCACTGCTGATTCCTGACCCTGTTCACCCCCAACTGGCTTGGTGCCTTCCTTGGGCCCCAGGAGCACTGCCTCTAGACCCGGCCCCGCCCCCACCTCTCTCTGCTTCCTGATCCTGCAACACCCGCCAGCCTCTTTCTGGGGCTGACAGCCTCTTTCTGGGGCT
>NW_008355272.1:162513-175509 GCF_000622305.1 Nannospalax galili
TGTTGGCCAGGGTGGCCCAAGGAACTCCCAGACAGTAACCCGGTATAGAACTGGGAAAATGAACAGCAGACCCCAATTTTATCTAAAAGAATATTGACAGCTGATTGCTGCTAGATGAGGAAAAGATGACCTTCCTAAAACAAAGACCTATAGATAGGCTGACTGGATTCCCCAGATGGAAAAGTAGTGGGGAATTGCTGGGGGTCCCGACGACACAGCAGACAGTAGCAGGGATATCAGAGTATAAGGGCTCTAGTGGGGGGAGGGAAACTATGGGAGGGTACTATCTGGGAAGTGGGTGTATAGTTGAATAAGATGGTTTGGGATGTTCTATGTGACACACACACACACACACAAATCGACAAATTTAAAAAATGTATTATATCTGAGGAAGAATCTTGGAAATTTACATCATGTTGATTAGTAGAGGTGATAAACATTACCATTGAAATTTTCTACCTGATGACTTTATAGACATACACAGGTGCCAAGGATACAAATGCAACCGATTATGACTAGTAATAATCAGATGCATACAGATTAGAGACGCATGCACCAACATCTCAGTGTTATTAGCAAAAACAATGAGTCTTCCTATAAGAAACAGTATATTTTGAAATAAAGTGGAGATCTTTTTTTAAAAGTTAAAACTCATTTAATTTTATGTCTTATAGAGTTTATAATGAGTAAAAGATTGTACAAGCGTTAAAAAAAAAAAAAAAGCCCAGGCCCAGATGGATTCACAGCAGAATTCTACCAGACATTCAAAGATCTACAACCAATACTGCTTAAATTATTCAAAAAGATAGAAGAAGAGGGAAAACTCCCAAACCCCTTCTGTGAAGCCAGTATCACTCTAATACCAAACCAGGTAGAGACACAATGAAAAGAAAACTCTAGACCCATATTCTCAGTGAACACAGATGTAAAGATACTCAACAAAATACTTACAAACCACTTCAGGCACATATCTAAAAGATCATCCACATGATCAAGTCAGTTTTATTTCAGAGATGTAGGGATGGTTCAATATACATAAGTCAATAAATGCAATAAAACATAATAAATGTAATAAAACATATAAATGGACTTAAAGACAAAAACCATATGGTCATTTCAATAGATGCAGAAAAGGTATTTCACAACTAGAATGCATTCGTGTTAAAAGTCCTAGAAGTAATTGGTTTCCAGGGCCAGAAGCTGTGCTTAGTTTCTTGTTTCTTGGCTCTTGTAGTATGCCAACTTGCTTTATGAAAGCCAGCAAGAGAGGTAATTAGCTGAGAAACTCCTGCAAATATGGAGAGTAGAATCTCTTGAAGCTAGCTTCTAAAGTAGAATCCTACCTACCACCTTTACTGTTATGTTACTACTTAGTAAAAAAAAAAAAAAAAAGTCAATAGGCCAGGCAGTAGGAAGATAAGAGGACCACACGGAGCACAGATATCAAGAAGTGGGGATCATTAAAGACTTCCTTAGAAGCTACTTGCCATAATTCTCAACTGTATCCTTTCCTAAGGTATCACAGACGTTCTCTTTATCAATGTGTTGTTTATCTCTCTTGTTTCTCTTTTCATGTATGTATACACTTTAATTATTTGAATATAATATTTAATAATTGTACCTAACATCTTATATAAAAATAAAAGTTACTCAAAGGAAAAAACAAGTGAAAGCTGATCTGTATTAATAATATATGCCTATGGAAGAGGAAGGAGTCCTGTTACGTCTTGGCTAATACATTGAGGGTTCGGTATATAAAGCAGTAGGAAATGTATGTTTTCTTTCATTAAAGAACACACAGTTCAGAGGTTTATATTGGTTTTCCACTAAACCACTTATATAAAAACAGCAGACGTACGGAGACTGTGGGCTTTGCAAATAAGCGTAATGACTCTCTTTGTGTAGTGTAATAATCAGATCCTGGGAACCCCAAAGAAGAAAACGTAACTAAGGGTGTCTGTCAATCATAAAATCGTAGCCTAAATCATCAACTAATCAATCAATATACATTCTGTGCTTTCTGTTTTCAGAGCCCTTGATGGTTACCAAAGTCCCAAGTCTGAGCGGGAAAGGAGAGCCAGAAGAATTGAAAAGAAGCTTGGAAAAATTGAAGCTGAGAATTAATTTAGTCTTCAATTATTTTGATATATAAACAAATGTTGAAACAGGCTCCTTAGAGGCAGAAGAAATTGAAGTGGAGGATGCTTCAGGGAGAGAAACAGGAAAAAATGTGTAACAAAACTGAGAGGAACCGGGGAAGAAGGGCACTGGCAGGAGGTCAGGGGTACCTGGTGACTCTAATTAGGGAAGTTGGTCATGCAGTTGGTTACCTCTGAGAGACAATGAATGGATAGAGGAGACAGGCATACACAGTTAGACTTCATAGTGGCCTGGGACCAGGAAATATGATTAGATCATACACAAATCATTTAATTTCAGAGGGTTAGTGGTAGAGGGACTAGGTTTATTCAGTAATGTATAATTGAACAAATATGAATCAAAACAACAGAAAAGACAAAAATGGCTATGGAATTTCTTTTTTTAATTTCTTTTTTGTTTCAATTGAAGCTTTCAAGAAATGCTTGAATTCAAGACTCTAGAAAAACTAGCTTAATAATGAATATTTTCTGTACATGGTTTTCTTAAACAACATTTAAAGCAAAATATATACAGGTATATTAAAACGGAATAGCGGGAAATTTTCAATCCAGTGTTTAGAGCTTTGTTGATATCAGTAATTGTGGAATCATAATTTCTTTTTTCTAGTTCAAGTGAAAATGTAAAATATCCATGCTAGCACTGATATTGAATGTAACTGACACTTACCAAGCACAGTTATACATTAGACTCTCAAGAAAAAGATGACAGATGGATCCAGTGCATATATGTTTTCATTGCTGTGATCAAACACCTGCTAAAACAACTTGAAAGAGAAGGCTTTACTTCGGCTCACAGTTTCCCATCCTACCATCCATCACGGCATGGAAAGCATGGCAAAGCCATCCTGATAGACAAAATCAGAGTAAGACCTGAGGGGACCAAGAGACCTGGCTCAGGGCTGACCCTTGAGATATAGTTCCTCCAGCTAAGCTACATATCCTAAGACTTCTAGAAACTTTCAAGACAGCACCAAAAAAACATAGACTAAGCATTCAAAATGCAAACCTATGAGGAACATTTTATATTCAAATCATAACATCATTCTAAGCCTATTAAGATAACATCAAATATTTTAAAATGAAGTAAATCAAAAACACTGATCCTATTCCTACTTATATGCCTAATTGAAATTCATACATATATTCACACAAAATCATGTAGTAGTGTGTTTGCAGCACCACAATTCATAATAATCCAAAACAGAACATTATCTGTCTAGAAATAATAGAAATCAAGGTAAATCGAGCAATAGTCACATGATGTGATTTATGCAGCAGTTGAATAAATAAGGAGTAGGTACAGGAGCAAACCTCTAAGAGCAAGATTCAATGAAAGAAGTCAGCTGCAAAAGGTTCTAAACTACGGGATTATGTTTCTGTAAAATACAAGACTAGGAAAATTAATGTTAGAGATCAGGATAGTGAACATCTGTAAGAGTGGGGTTTATATAATGGAAACTTCATAAAGTGTATTTCTAGAGTACTTGGTAACAATCTGCTTCTTGATTTGTGAGCTGGTTACCTAAATGCACCATTTACAAATACACACTTCAGGGACTGGAGAGATGTCTCAGCAGTTAAGAGCACTTGATGTTCTGGCAGAAGACCTGAGCTCAAATCTCAGTACCCACATGGCAGCTAATAACTGTCCATAACTCCAGTTCCAGGGGATCTGCCAACCTCTTTCTTCCTCTGACATAAAAATAGTTAAAAAACCAAATACACACTTCAATAAAAATATTGAATATGTGAGAGCTACCAGATGTATTCATCCTAAGTGAAAGGGTTGTATTAAAGATGTGTCACTAAGGGTTAAGGGTATCACAAACACTTATTATCTCTGCCTGGAGGGGGAAAGCCAGTGTCTTACAGGGATGGATCTCTTGGTTCATACACTGGACCCAAACTGAAAGACACTGAGGGACACAAGTCATACTCTATAGGTATATATATATATGAGCTCATTAAATTGGGTTTGGGGTAGTGGGGGAAGGTGCAGAGAGGGGAGGTCTAAATGTCATCAAACTCATATGAAAATCACAAATTTGAATAAAAAATAAAATAAAACAAAACAAAAATATTGACTTTGTGAAAGCATTAATTAATAAATAAAGAAAACTCCATGGTAGGGTTGTAAGATTAGAGGGATGCCATCAGCCCACATGATCCTAAAGAATTAGTGACAGGTAGAATGGGCATAGGAATTGCTTAAAATACAGTAAAATACAATGAAGTTGAGAAAAATAAACTCATCTAGGTGAAGAAAGGGAGACCTAAAAACTAATCATTTTCTCAACTGGCATGAAAAATAATTTCAAAATGCTAGGCAATGGCTTTATAAAATCAGAACATGGGCGGGACTGAAAGTTACACCCAATTTACCAAGATAAACCAGTACAGGTCATCTTAGAATTCAAAATTATCCCTGAACAGGTGAGTTCAGGCTCTCTTATATTAAAAAAAAAAAAAAGCATACAAAATTCAGTTCTCAGTTCTCAGACAAAAATTATAAAATTAAAGAAAAAAAGGCTTAATTATAGCAAGGTATACTTAATATATTCAGAGACACAAGTGACATAAAATGGTGACCTTAGGGTCACAGAAATTTTCTTGCATGGTATCTTCAAATATTTTCGCCAATCTCTTCTTTACATTTCTTCTGGAAGCATATTGAGGTCTGTTTGGCAGAGAATATTCAGATCTATATTAGTAACTTTTCTGTTGCTGCAATAGAAACACCATGACCAACGGAACTTATAAAAGGAAGAGTTTATTTAGCTTACAGTTCCAAGAAGGCAAGAATCCATCAAGACTGGGAAGCATGACGGCAGAGGTAGCTGGAGTAGGAGCAGAAGCTAAGCTACTATCCTTTGTCACCAGTCCATTCTGTGAACCCCAGATAAGGGAGTGACACGTAACCAAAGAGTAATACTGAGACCTTTCTTTTAAGGATGGTGATTTAGAAGAGACTTGAGTTTCAGCAGGAAGCTTGTCCCTGTGAAATAAATACAGCTATATTATTTGTGGTGTTCAGTTCGATAGATCAGGCTGTGGCTTACTGAAGTGTGGGAATTGGAATGTTAAAGATTTCAAGTTAAATGGGATTCTATCTTGTATATATCAAACAGTTGATGAATATCTAATATGGACATCATAGGAAAGGTAAAATAAAAACAATTTGCTAGCCTCAAATTGATTCCCATCTGATGGGGAATGATTCAAAGACTCTGGAACAAATACAACCGAGTAGAGACTTTCTGTGGCCTTGATGATTATTGAAGATACTGTAATCCTGTCAACCATAATATACAAAGAAACCGTGCTTGGAATGTGCACTGAGGGTAGGGACTAGATGCAGGTCCGCTAAATGTACTACTGTGCACATGTACATATATGAAACAAATAATATTTGTGTCAAAAGTCCTGGTGTTCTTCAAACTTCTCCCTGGTCCCTCAGTCAAAATTCACTTTCCTTCTTCTGAAATTGTCTTATTGCCTAGATTATTTTTATGGAATTAATCTTAATTTATTTTGACTTATCTTTAAATGTAGGACTTTGTCATGCTATATTAATGTAAACTCCTGTAGACCAGGACACATTCATGAGAACACTATGTATGTCACCATATGGCACTAACATAGTTATCCAACCTTACCTGATAAACCATAAATATTCATACAAAGGATAACATGAAGCAATAGTGTCTACATCTGACTGTTTCAGATTATTTGGATTTGATTTTTTTTCCAGTCACTATGCAGAACTTTCCAAATACAACAAATCACAATTATGTACCAAGATCCTGAAATGGAGCTCTCTATTGAATGCTGTCCATGACAGCAGTAGGGTCTTATCTTCCAGTTCTAGGAGATAATCAAGAGCTCTGGCAATAGTGTGTGCTATTTTTGGAGTCTCTTGAACAACTCTGACTAACCACTGAAAGGCAATCTCTCCTGTCTGCCATTGTGTTCCTTGCCATATAGCCCCCAGGTATACATATGGACTAATGTTCACATAACATTTCCCTCTGACTTCCCTAGCTCCCTAAGATCCATTCATCTCTATTCTCTTTCCCTCATTGGTTCTTCCTCCTCCTACCAAGTGTCCCCATTATCCCCTCCTTCTTCCCAGTAACACCTGCCTCTTTCCATTACCCCTCTCCTGAGTTCTCTCCTCCCCGACCACGGCCCCCTGGATGTCCCTCCCTCCTTCCTTCCCAGCCAAACACTCTCACTCTCTCTACCCCCCCCCTGTAACATCTGTTCCTTACTATCCCCTTCTTTGGATTCATTCATTTCTTTTACCTCCTCTTTTCCTTTCCATTGCATTGTCCTGGCTCCTGTTGATGGTGTTATATCAGGAGATATATATATAAAGGATTTGTGTTATGAGAACACATGTTCCTTGCTTTTCTACATTTTGTTTATATCACTTATTATAACAGTCTCTAGTTCTATCCATTCACCTAAAATTTTCATAATTTCACAACTCCATTATATAAATGATCCACCTTTTCATTATCTGCTCCTCAGTTGAAGGACATTTAGGTTGTTTCCATTTCTTAGCTATTGCGAAGAAAGTAGCAACAAACATGGATGTACAGATATCTCTACAGTAGGATGAGTCCTTTAGATATATGCCAATGAGTGGTATAACTAAATTATATGGAGGATTCATTTTTGGTGTTTTGAGAGTTCTCCACATTTCTTTCCACAGTGGTTGCACAAGTTTTACAATCCCACCAGCAGTGAATGAGTGTTCCTCTTTCTCCACATCCTTGCTAGCATTTGGTGTTTTTCATTCTCTTGATCTTAGCCAGTCTGACTGGTGTAAGATGGAATCATAAAGTGATTTTTATCTGCATTTCTCTAAATACTAAGGATGTTGAGACCATTCTATGGTGTTTCTTATCATTTTTATTTCTTTGTTTGAGAACTAACTGGCCAACTTTTAAAAAGAGTCTGAAGAGTTCATGTGCCTGGATAGTACCCCTATATCTAAGTTTTCTCACCCACAGCTTAGGGCCCATTTTGGAAGTGGGGGTGGAAAGATTGTAAGAGCCAGGGTTGGTCCATGAACATAAGGAAACAAAGGATATCAGGCCTCCAGAGGCTAGCACATGTGAACTTGTGGCAATGGTAGCATTGAGAACAGGACCCATGCCAACTCAGACAAGGGCCCAGAGTGGAAGGCAGGAAATTGGTGGCAGGTAGGCCCCAGTCTTGGGGCTACTGGAGATTGATTACTACTGGGTGAGGGAGAATAGGCCTTATGAATGATCTCTAGATAGACTGACTAGACTCCAGTGAATAAATTTGCACTGAAGGACATCGGGTTTAAAATGCTTGGCTGGATAGGACTTAACACGTACTGCGGAATACATTAGGTCCAGTGTGGGGTGGAGGCATGGATGGGTGTCACCAGAGACCTCTCTAGGTCTCTTGTGCTATAGGCAAACCATATAACATATCTTTATGTGCATTTATCATCATCATCATCATCATCATTATCATCATCATCATCGTTGTTGGGGGGAGGATTGACTTACAAAGAAATGAACACCCACTACCTACCTCCATGATTATGTGCATTTATCATCATCATCATCATCATCATCATCATTATCATCATCATCATCGTTGTTGGGGGGGAGGATTGACTTACAAAGAAATGAACACCCACTACCTACCTCCATGACACTCAGCTCTACCATAACAGATGTCTCCTGCAGCATGCCCATAGTCACCACTACCTTTTGCCCATGCCTCAGGGGCCAGCGGTCTCACCTCAGATCCATAAGTGCCAGGCCACCCTGTCCTTGAGTATGCCCACTGCCACATGTTCCTGGCAGGTGCCACAAGCCCCTCCTTCCATGGGTAGCTCTCCACAGTCAATTCTCTGCAGCAGGCCCCGCCTCTTGGATGAACCAGGACCCCTGGGGAACACAGTGGGGAAGAGGATCTAAATTTGATTGAAAACTCTTGTATGAAATGCACAAAAGCTCAATTAAAAGTTTTAAGAAAAAGAAGGACAAAGAGTAAAATCACCAGGTAGCTCTGTGGAAGACCTGACCATGTTTCTGCAAGAGAAACCTAGTAGTGAACAGCAAAGCAAACAAGATAAGCCAGATGTTGCTGAGGACACATGGGTTGGAGTTGTTTTGGGCAGCACTCTATGGATGATAGATGACTATCCAGAACATATGTGTGGGACTTCCATGCAGATGATTGACAGATCCAAGTGAGCCAAGTCTTGCATTGTTTTCTCAATAAACTGAGTTGGATTTGCAGCTGGAGGACTCTCTCCCAATTGGCTAGTTCCTCCAATGGGCGGGGCCTGACTTGGAGCATGGAGTACAAAGGGGCTTTTGGGAGCTGTCTTGGAATAGAAGCCATGAGCTGTGGGGAAGTTGTGAGTTGTGGGGAAGCACACAAGCTGTGGGAATGCACAGTCGTGAGCTGCAGCTCAAGGACAAAATGGCCAGACACTTATGGACCTGGGGTGAGATCACATGCACCTGAGGCATAAATGAATGCTAGCAGTGACTATGGTAGCATGGCACAGTATGATATGGTGGTCTCTGAGCCATGCCGCCAGAGGCATGGGGCTAGGCACTGGGTACTTATTCCTTTCTAAGTTAATAAATGCACATTAAACATAGTATATGGTTTGTCTGATTGAGCAGGAGACCCAGAGGGAATTTGCGTGACAAAACTGGCATAGTCAGCAGGATAAAGGAACTACAGCCTTGGGGATGTTGATCTCAGAAAGCAGTGCTGTGCCCATTGCCCCTGTGGCAGCTCAGCTGGGCTCTGAGTCCCCAATCCAGGAGAGAAGCCAATCTAAACCCGTATGCTTAATGGGGTTAGGGATAGTCATATGGGTTATACAATGGATCATAAAACCTGAAACTAAAAAGAGGCCAGCCACACAGAAGCATGGGCCATGGCTATGTTGTAAATGTGGGGATATGTTGTGGGTATGTGAAGATTTATTAAAGGTACCCAAAGGTTAGAAAATCTTTTACCTGCTCTGGACCTAAAGGGAGTGCTGAGAGAGAGAGAGAGAGAGAGAAAGAAAGACAGAGAGCACTTTGCATGATAAAAGATGTGCCCCAGGCAGGGAAAGTTGAAAAGGCTGAACTGGCAGACCCAGCTGCAGAACTGGAGAGAGGGAAAAGGTGGGACACTTTGTCTAGTGTAAGGTCCAAGGACTCAGAGGAAAAGACACATAATAGTAAAAAGGGGGAACAAACGCTAACTGTGCTGTAGCTAGGAAATAGTCCATGCTAGAACTGTTAAAACTAGGAAAAACTTACAAGCAAGCAAGCAGAGAGCCCCTGGCCACGTGGGTTGTGAGAGTATGAGACATGGGAGCAAATGACGTCAGTCTAAGTCATTCAGAATCTTCACAGCTGAGTTATATAACCACCCATCCATACTTGTGATATAGGCTGTTCAACATAGGCCAATGCAATAGGGAGCAGTCCTTAATGGGGTGGCTGGTTGAAGGCATTAAAGATACATGGTTGTCACCAAGGGAGACTAACATGATTAGCAGGTGCTGGAGGACTATAAAAGAGGGACAGGCATTCCTGAGAGAACTAGGTATGAGAAAAGCAATATATGATGCCCAGTTCACTGGGCCAGATAAGATTGCATTCACCAGAGATATGAAAGAAAGCCTAATTCAACTGGGAGCCTTCAAATGGTAGAGCTTTACTAAGCCCTTTGATGGGATAGGATTTTTGTAAAGTGAGAGAGGCTTTGGCGAATCTAAATGATTCTGACCAGCATGAAAATGTGTCCGTAAAATAACAGAACACCTTATAGGAGATATAAAAAGCTGAGTGCTGTGGTGCATGCCTTTAATCCCAGCACTCAGGAGGCAGAGGCAGGTGGATCTCTGTGAGTTCAAGGCCAACCTCCTCTACACAGTGAGGTCCAGGACAGCTGGGGCTACAGGGAGACCCTGTCTCAAAAAGACTGAAAAAAAATAGGCGATATAAAAAAGACCAGACAGAGGAAATGGTCTACTTGGGGTACTCAAGACAAATGTTGCAAAATTTATGTCAAGTCCAAATCCCCAGAGAAAAAATTGATAGAAAATCAAATTCGGTATTAAGGCCTTTCTGGAAGGTTTTAAAACCAGAAGAACAGTTTACAAGGAACATTCGAAGGATAACAACTGTATAAGGGGTGATTAGGAATACCCAAGGATTAAAGAAAATTCATTTTTCATCTGATAAAGGCTATACTGGTGTGGAAAGAGGTTTTCCCATCAAGTTCTCCCCCAGCAACCTGGTGTGGTCAATGGGAAGATGACAGATGTGGCTATAGTCAGGAGGGAGACCCAGAGCCTGTCTGTCTCAGAAAACCAACAAGTGCAGCAGGGACAGGAGAAGCCCCCTGCCTCCTTAGGCCAATGCCGTTTCAGGCAACTGGGGCCAACACCTGTAAGTGTATCAAGAATAAAAGAATCCGATGACCTACAGGCTTCTCTCCAACCTGCAGGCCCCTCTACAGGGTAAGTCGATCACACCCTCTGTGCCTTGACTCCCCAGTCTCATTCACCTTCCCATCTCCCCTGCTGGTTGGTCTCTCCTTCTAGCCTGGGTCCTGTCCCATTTCTTGTCTTGGTGCCCCAGACACATGGGGAACCACTACTACTTCCTGATCCTTTGCATCCAGAACAACTCAGGGCCTTCTCAGGTCCCCAGGAGCACTGCTTCTGGCCCAGGCCCTGGTCACCTCCCTCTCCTTCCCTGGGCCTGCATGACCCACAGGCTTCTCTCTGACCCACAGGCCTCTCTCTCCTGGGTAAGTCAATCTCAACCTCTGGGCCTTGACTCCTCCAGCCACATTCACCCTCCTATATCCCCTGCCCGAGTCTCCTCCTAGCCTGGGTCCTGTCCCATTCCTTGTCTTGACACCCCAGGCACAGGGGGAACGACCAATGCTTCCTGATCCTTTGCATTCAGACCAACTCAGCTCCTTCTGTGGTCCCTAGGAGCCCTATGGGCTTGGCCCTGCCCTCACCTTCCTTTGCGACCCTGGGCCTGCAAGACCCACAGGCCTCTCTCTAACCCGCAGGCCTCTCTGTGGGGTAGGTCGAATGCACTCCCCGTGCCTTGACTCCCCCAGCCACATTCAACCTCCCATCTCCCTCACCCATCTCTCCTCCTAGCCCGGGTCCTGTCCCATTCCTTGTCTTGGCACCACAAACACCTGGGGAATCACCACTGCTTCCTGATCCTTTGCATCCAGACCAACTCAGTTCCTTCTTGGGTCCCCAAGAGCAATGCTTCTGGGCCTGGCCCTGCCCTCATCTCCCTCTACTTCCCTAGGCCTGCATGACCCACCAGCCTCCTTCCGGGAAGCCAGGGCTAACCTTTTCTCTTCCTGATCCTTTGCATCCAGACCAACCCTGCTCCTCAGTGCAGCCCCAGGAGCCCTTGGGGCTGCTTTCCTCACCCATCTTCCTTTGCATCTCTGGGTGGCATGGCCACCAGCTGCCCTAGAACAGCATCTTTCCTGGGCCTGGCTCCCAGGCCAGTTCAACACCCAAATTCCTGAGGCCAAAATCTTTCCTAGAGGGATCCAGACCTTAGGAGAAAGCACGAGAGCATCTGATCCTCATCTGACTTGAGCCTCTGTGGGAACCCCTGAAGACAAAAGCAATCTGACCAGTCCAATATAAAATCAAAAGAGAGAACCGAAAGCTTAGAGGAACCAGCTTTTCATGCCCCCAAAGTAAACCACAAAAACACATAAAGTTCAAAAAAAGAAACAGGCAAAAACTTGAAGGCTTGGGTCTCACACAAGAATTAGAAACTCCAAAAGAAATTCACATGTCAAAATCACAGAGAAAAAAATAACATGAAAAAACAAAATAACATAGCCCCACCAAATACAAATAGTCCTCTAGAGGACTACAATGACAACCCCCGAGAGATAATGCAGGACATGGAACTCAAAAGAACAATTACAAACATGATAAAAGAATTCAGTGAATTAAAAAAACACACAAACAAATCAAAGAACTGAAGGAAGATAGGGTTAAACTTTTGAATGAATTAAAAAAAGAGTTAGAAATATTGAATACTCAGGCTGAAATGAAGAAGGAAGTGAAACACTCAGCAAGCCAATTAGAAACGACAGGAGAAAGCTTCACCAACAGGATGAATGAAATGGAAAACAGAGTATCAAGACTGGATGATAAAGTGAACGAACTAGACCATTCAAACAAAGATTATGAAAAATTTAAGAAATCACAAGAATGGAATATGCAGGAATTGTGTGACACCATAAAAAGACCAAACCTATAAATCATAGGCATACAAGCACCAAAGGACATGACTTCTACTCAGCACCCCATAGAACCCTCTCCAAAATCAACCATATACTGGGGCACAAAACAAACCTCAACAAATACAAAAAGATTGAAAAATTCCATGCATTCTAACAGACCACAATGCAACAAAGCTTATAATCAACACCAGAAGAAGCCATAATCACCACAGGAACACATGGAGATTGAACAACATACACCTGAATGATGACTTGGTCAAAAGAGAAATTAAGAAAGAAATAAAAATATTCTTGGAAATAAATGGAAAGGACAATACAACACAACAAAACCTCTGGGACACTCTGAAAGTAGTCTTTAGAGGGAAGTTTATAACTCTAAGTGCCTACATCAAAAAAATCGGAAAGAACACAAATAAATGACTTAATGTTGCAACTCGACACACTTGAAAAGCAACAACAAATGAAACCCAAACCCAGCAGACAAGAAGAAAGGACAAAAATCAGGGCAGAAATTAATGAAAGTGAA
>NW_008355272.1:175948-208541 GCF_000622305.1 Nannospalax galili
AGTATTCACAAACCACATATAGACATACATCATAAAGATCACTCCCCTTGATCAAGTAGGCTTTATTCTAAACATGCAAGGATAGTTCAATATACATAAGTTAATAAGTGTCATAATTGATATAAATGGGCTCAAAGACAAGAACCTCATGGTCATTTCAATAGATGTAGAGAAGACCTTTGACAAAATTCAACATACATTTATTTTCAAAGTCCTAGAGGAATTGGATTGGAGGGAACACACATGAATGTAATTTAAGCCATATACAACAAACCCACAGCCAACATCATTCTAAATGTAGAAAAATTGTTAGCATTCCTATTAAAATCAGGAACCAGGAAAGGCTGTCTGCTATCTCCACTCCTTTTTAACATACTGCTTGAAACTCTTGGAAGAGCATTAAGATAAGAAGGAAATTAAAGGAGTAATGACTGGAAAAGAAGAGATCAAATTATCCCTTTTTGCAGATGATATACTATACCTAAGAGATGCCAAAAATTCCACCAGAAAACTCCTAGAAATGATTATTTTCAGTAAAGTGGCAGGTTACAAAATTAATCTACAAAAGTCTATAGCCTTTCTATATACCAATGACAAGCAGTCAGAGAAAGAGCACAGGGAAACCCTCCCATTCACAATAGCCACAAAAAAATAAAATATCTCTGAATAAACCTGACCAACGACATTAAAGAGCTCTACAAGGAAAATCTTAACTCTTTAAAGAAAGAAATTGAGGAAGACATCAGAAGATGGAAGGACTTCCCATGCTCATGGATTGGAAGAACTAATATTGTGAAAATGACCATCCCGCCAAAAGTCATATGTAGATTCAATGCAATGCCAATCAAAATCCTCATGACATTTTTCACAGAACTGGAAAAAATTCATCCTGAGATTCATATGGAAGCAAAAAAGACCTCAGATAGACAAAACAAACCTGAGCACTAAGAGCAATGCCAGGGGATTACTAGACCAGATTTTAAGCTGTATTACAGAGCTATAGTCATAAAAACAACATGGAATATAAGGTTCACTTACATTCATTTTCTTGAAATTGACATTATTTTGTGCTTCTTTATGGATTACCAAATTTTTAAAAATTTAAATCATGCAGCCAGGTGTGCCTTTAATCCCAGCACTCAGGAGGCAGAGGCAGGGGTGCTGGCAAAACTGGATCTCCACCCATAGAAGAATGAAACTTAATCCCTAAAAGTCACCCTGCACAAAAGTCAATTCCAAATGGATCAAAGACCTCAATGTAAAGCCTGAAACTCTGACACTGTTAGAAGAAAACATTGGGAAAAACCTACAAGATATGGGTGCAGGAAAGGATTTTCTAAACCGACATCAATTGCTCAGGAAACAAGGGCAAGAATTAACAAATGGGACTTCATTAAACTAAAGAGCTTCTGTACATCAAAGGAGTCAACCAGGGAAGCGAACAGAAAACCCACGGAATGGGATAAAATCTTCACAAGCGACACATCCAACAGAGGTTTTATATCCAGAATATATAACAAGTTAAAAAAACAGAGAATCAAGACAAGAAGCATCCCAATTAAACGATGGTCTAAGGAGCTGAACAGATAGTTCTTAAAAGAAGAAGTAAAGATGGCTATGATACATCTTAAAAGATGTTCAACATCAATAATAATTAAGGAAATGCAAATTAAAAACAATTTAAGATTTCATCTTACCCCACTCAGACTGGCTAAGATCAAGAAAAAAATTTTTATGAATATGGACAAAAAATTTACCTTTTCAATTTTTTTCAAAGTCTGATGAAATGTCACTATTATCAGAAAGAATATCCTTAAATATCTTCTTTAAAACAATACCAACCAAGCTCACCTTTTTCTACTTTCATTGGAGTATTTGTTGTTGTATCTCACATTATACATATATATGTACGTGCTTCTGTATGTATGTGCATAAAAGATGAATTTTCGTATATATGAGCCATAAAGCATTGTTTCAGTAGATAATATTTTAATAGCTTTTCAAGTACATAGATTAAAAGAGAAAATTCTTCTAATCTCTTAAAGAGAAGAGAAAAAGAGAATTGGTTAAAACTGGAGCTCTGTAGTAAATAATCATCCTAATAATAAAATTCTTATCATGTATGTGTTGGAAGGAAACTTCATTAGCCTAATAAAGAGTGTCTCCTTTAGACCAATTAGATATTACAGTAAAACATAGAAGCAGTGCTTTCAAAATCAGACATAAGAAAGTACTTCTTTCTAACACTTCTATTTAATAATTCATTAATTTTTACCTGATAAAGCACGAAAAATGTAGCAAATAAATATCTGTCATAAATGGAGCCCCAAAAGACTGTCAATATGAAGATAATACTAATTAGTGATGTAAAAGAAGATTGGGATGCCAGAGTCAAGTTCTCAAGATGAGCCATTTTAAAAGTGTAATAATAAATTGATTTATTTGGGCCAACTGTATTGCCTTAAACACCCAAAATGAGAGTATAACGAAAGACTGAAGTCATCAGTATATTTCTTTAAGAGTTTAAGAGATTACACTACCCAGACATTAGGCTTAAGTCCACATAAAAAGTTATTTAGACAAGTATTTCTCACTGATGATTTTATTCCTAATCAAAAAGTGCTGCTCAGATGTAAGAGCAAATCTTGGTCTGCAATACTGTAGTTCCCACCTGTAGCTAAGGGAGACAACCAGCTATTATTCTAAAATGATGGCCAAATTTTTTTCTCCATCTATCTAGAAGCCTTTGAGAGGGAACTGACACTGATTCTAACCACTCCAACAGCTATCAAAATACCTGAAAGCAAATCCTGAATCCATCACTCTAGAGTCCAGCCTTAGTAGACAAAGAAAAATGAGGAGAAATCCAACAGAGGGATGCTTTTGGAAGCCCTTGTCAAGAAATTCCAATGGACGCTCATATGAACATTTGAAAATTGTCCAGTTCTGACTTTTTTCTTGTTCCCTGTCTAGAACTTGTATTGCTAGTTACTCTTGCCTTTACTTCTTCATATCTCCTATTCACCAGTCAAGGACTTTCTTTTCCCCCTACAGATAAGAGTTATGCAATTTGGGAGTCTTTTAGATAGACCAACTGAAGGAGTTCTCCAATTGTCTTAAAGGGGTACTCCAATTGCATGCTTCCCTGTTCAGCTTGATAGAAGCCAGAGGGGTCTGTGTCCTGATTCCCTATCCTCAATCTGGGTAACCTCTTCAGAGGATGATGTAATAAGTATAGGAGGTAGGAATTGGCTAGGCAGTTAGAGTAAAAAGGCCCCAAAGAAAAGTAGCCAGTTTCTTGGCTAAAACTCACAATGTCCTTGGGCCTCTTAGCAACATACTGTATTCCAAAGCCCAAAGATGTCAAAAGTATTTGGGAGCTTTTATCTAATCCTTAAAAGACTTTGGGGTTACCTCTTCAGAGGGGGGAATGTTAGAGTAGCCAAATGCCCCATAAAAATATAAAATAAATGAAGAAGAAAGTGTACATAAAGTTATCAGAAAAAAAGTGATGAGGAAATATGGGAGGAGTTGGAGTGGAGTGACTGGGCACGGATTTTATTAAAACACTTTACACGCATATATGAAATTCTCAATAAATTATTATTTTAAAAAAGTCTTACCAAGCATTTGGTCATAAATCAAAATGTAAAATACAGTGTACATCCACCAATTATTAAGGAGCAATTTTTTATGCTTTGAAGAATTGTTAGTATTTTTTTAATTTTTGAAAGATTTATTTATTTTTATACTCACTTCCCAGATAGCACCCTCCCATAGCCTCCTTCTCCCCACTAGAGCCCTTATACTCTGATATCCCTGCTACTGTCTGCTGTGTTGTCTACTCTCCCAGCCATTCCCCACTACTTGCCCTTCTGGTGAATCTAGTCATCTACCTAATGATTTTATATCCATGCAGATGCTAAGGAGCTAAGAAAGTAACCGACTATGACTAGTAATAATCAGATATATAGAGATTAGAAATGCATCTGCGTCTTAGTGTCAATTGTATTAAAAATGAGTTTTTCTGTATGAAACTGTGTATTTTAATAGTGAAATGGAGATCTTTTTTAAAGTTTAAAACCTCATTTAATTTTATGTCTTATAGGGTTTATACTGAGTACAATATTGTATAACTATATTAATTCAACTGTAAACCTAATAATTTACAGCCAATTCTGAAGGAGATGCATCTTAGCTCTGGAAATTGTTATTGAATATGTCAATGCTGTTGTAATGAAAAAATAAATAAATGAAAATAAATCCTACTTTATATCTTCAAAAAAATACAGTGCATTCTTTTTGCTAAAAAAATTCAGAACATTCTTTACAGTCACAGTACACAGAAAGGAAATGAGATTTTAGCATAATATTTAACAATGTCAAAATGCTAAAAATGAAACAAGATTGTGATAAATCTAGCAATAGAGATAAATGGAGAAAATGATGTCTTAATGCCATGGCATTAAGGAAAGCAAAATAAATGTTTTTTTTTTAATAAGTCAATATCATCCAGATGAGCAGTTATTTTAAAGAACAGAAACTAGAGTCAAAGAAAAAGGAAGAAAAATTTGTTATGGAAATGATGTTTGTTTGCCAAGAAATGAAAAATGCAAAAGGAGTCCAGTTTGCATGAGTTGAATCTACAGTCACACAAAACAGTCAAATGGCCAACCCTCAGTGTTAGGTACATAACCACAACCCATTGTCTTATTTAATTCTTAAATACAAAGTGGTACAACCACTTCGGATATGAAACTGACACTGTCTTGTAAAACTGACCAGGTTTCTTTGCTGTCTTTGTTGTTGTCAGGCTGTCCTTTAACTTCCTCTTTCATTGTTCAGTCCCAAAATAATTAGATGCAAGGGTTTTTATCCAGAATGTGCCCCCAAGAATGGGAAAATTTTCATATTCATGTAAAGAAATATCCAGAAGCATGATTGTGGTAAAGGTGTGTGTGTGTGTGTGTGTGTGTGTGCGTGCACGCGCGTGTGTGTGTGTGTGTGTGTGTGTGTGTGTGTGTGAACAGTAATATAAGGAATAAACATTTATATCATCATGATATTTTGCTTAGGGAATTATATATACCTGTAGTAAAGCAAAATAATCCAAATATATGATAACAAGTAATAATCTATAGAACAGTTTTCATGGGCAGAAATATATCCCACCGTATTCACAGATCTCAGAGGAAACTTGATGAAATCAATTGATGCATTCGAAGAATTTAACAGATTTGGAAACCTACTAATATATTTAAAAAGCTATTTAGAAACTAGAAACAGAACAGAAATTTCCTCAACCTTCCAGATGATTGCTACAAAAACTCAACAAAATGCTACATTTCTACCTATCATTGAAAAGTGAAGATTATTACAGTAACTCAAAGCAACAAAACAAAAGACACATGAAATTGCAATGAAGTTAAATATCACTAATTGAGAATGCTAAAATTTTTATATTGAAAATATCTCAAAAATATAGAGGAAATTGTGAATTTAACAGGGTAAGTAGGATATAAAATTGATACATGAAAAATGATCCTTTAATAGAATAATAATAACTGAAAATGTTATGTGAGCAACACTGACAACATTGCAAACTCAAGCAGACAAAAACCCAGCACAGAACTGTGGAAATGGATAGTAGGCACCAATCTTAGTCAAAGAAATATTGGGAGCTGATGGGTGAGGAAAAGCTGATCTTAAAAGGAGGGACTCTAGATAGGCTGACTAACTTGACATGATAGGCCTTAACACAACTGACAGAATGCCTGAAGTCCAGTGTGTGTTGGGGGGGCTTTGGGAGAGGGGCCAATGGGAAAGGCAGTATAAAGAGGATTACGATGTTCTGTACAAAAACACAAAAATTCAATAAAAAATTGAAAATGAAAATGATATGTAAGTAATGCAATATCACCAGCAAAACAAAACCAACAAAAAGCATGGATAAGCTTAACCAGAGACGTATAAGGCTTGGATAGTTAAAATTACAGTATTACTAAAATAAGTGAAACAAATAAAAAATGGAGTCATAGATGTTTATATGTGAGAAGATCTAATATCATTACAATATCTGCTTTACCAAATCAAGGTATAGCATCCACTTGACCCCAGAATTGGAACTGGCTCCTGTCCCCTCTGCTACCTTCTACTCCTCAACTGCTTCTGCATATTACCATTATTCCTGCTGAAATGAACAATTTGTACTATAATACATACCAGTGTGGGAAGGGCATTGCACCAAAATAATTTTGAAATGAGGCAAGATTTGAAGACCGACAATATTTTATTCCAAAACCTGTATCAAGTAATTAAGAACCAGTTGGAAAATATATATTTATTTGCACATACACAAGTGTACTGTTGACTAATGGTTAATTTGATTAACTTGTTTAGATTGGCACACTCCTAGGAGCATAGCAAAATATAACTTTTTAGGTGTTTACATACACACACACACACACACACACACATATATAGTGTGTATGTGTGTATATATAAGTGTATGAAGATGTATTTGTGTGTGGTATACTCACTTGTGTCTGTGCCAATGCCCAGCATGGAGGACAAAGGAGTGCAAAGGGCCCTACTCTATCACTCACTGCTTTGTTTTGGCTAAAGCTGGAGCTTTGTTTTTAGGCTAGGCTTGTAGTCAGCAAGCTCTGATAATTCTCCTGTTCCAACTCCCTGCCTCCATAATGCTGTTTACAGATATACACAGGACCACGCATTAACTTTTAAGTAGGTACTGGCATCTCAACTTCAATCCTCATACCCACACAGCAAGTACTCTTAAATACTCTGTCATCTCTACAGTTATATCTATTATTTATACATGGGTGCTTATAGACATGATTATATCATGAGGACTTTGACTGAATGAACAGTTTAAACCATTGACAGAATCAAAACTTGAGTAGGCAACTGGGTGGAGGGTGGAAAATGTTGAATGTTGAGCTTGGGTGAAGGATGTAGGTCTTGGCAGCATGTCCTTGAGGGGTGATGTCTTACCTTGGCCCCTCCCTGCCACTGCTCCATTCTGATTCCTGGCCACCATCACATGAAGGATCGCTTTCACCACATGCTTCTGTCACTGCTGGAATTCTGCCTTGCTACAGGCTCAGGAACAATAGAGCCAAAGACTGTGGACTGAAATCCCCTAAACAATTAGCTAAATAAATCTTCACTTATTTAAGTTTTTCTGTTAGATACTTTTGTTATGGCTACAAAATGTGTGTGTGTGTGAGTGTGTGTGTGTGTGTGTGTGTGTGTGTGTGTGTGTGTGTTTTCTCCTCAGTTTAACAAATGGGAGTTCAGATATAGATTATGCTGGTCTTGAGACATGGCTCAGTTAGTGGAGCATTTACCTAGCTTTCATTAAACCCTGAATTTAAGTAGCAAAAACTGGGCATCATAGTGCAAACATTTTATCTCAGCAGTTGGGAGGTGGATGCAAGAGAATACATTCAAGGTCATCCTTGTCCATATAGCACTCTTAAATTCAACTGAGGCTACATGAGACTCTGTCTTAAAAATGTAGAAAAAACAAAGAATAAAAAAAACAGATCACACCATATATAGACAATTGATTTTCACAAAATTACCCAGACATTACAAGAAACGAATTGTATTCGTCTTAATAAATTTTGCAAGAACAATTGTTACCAGTGTCTTCACAGTTCATGCAGAAAAGAACTCAAAACATGAGAATAAATATGAAGCTGAATCTTTAAAAAGTCTTCCAGTAATTAACATGGGGAATATTTACAGATTTTATAGAACAACAGCAACATGAAAAAAGTTAGTAAATTTAACTTTGTTAAAATTAAAAACAAATTCTTTGAAAGAGATCATTGAGATAATTAAAAGGCAAGTCATAAAATGGGAGAAAGTATTGGCAAATGCATATCTGATGATACATTTTAACCAAACAAAATTCTTACAAATAGAATACGAGAAAAAGAGAACACAAACAACTCAATATAGAACAGGAAAAATTGTGAGTAGACACATTGCCACAGGCGTTGCAGAGACGGCAAATCAGCATATGAAAACCTTCTTTGCAGCATCAGTCATCAGGGGAAAGCAAATTAAAACCATAATACGATGTCACTGCATACACATTAGCATGCTAAAATTATAAAGGCTGACTATGCCAAATGCTAGTGAAATACAGAGCAACTGAAATTCTCATAAACTGCTGAGAGGAGTGTAAAATGCCGCAGCTATGAGGAAATCATTGGGCAGTTTTTGATCATCTTTGACTTAACCTACCTTATGAACCAGCCATTTACTTACTAGACACTTCCCCAAGAGGAATGAAAACAGATGCCTGAATACAGGCCTGTGCATAAATGTTTATAGTGGCTTTTCACAATAAGCAAAACCTAGATGTCGTCCAAGCACTGCCAGTGAGAGAACAGAAAAATTCAGCATAGCACATCTATGTAATGCAATATTCTTTACACTTAGGAGTATACTACTAAGCCATCCTACAATATGGGGGGATATTCATGATTTAATCATTATGCCACGTGAAATAAGCAAAAGCTTTGTGTTTCCATTGATATTAAATCTATAGGTGTTCGACACACTCTGCTTTTATGTGGGTGCTAGGATCTGAACTCTGGTTCTCATGCTTGTGCAGCAAGTGCTCTGACCCACTGGGGCATCTCACCAGCCCAATATCTATGAGTTACTTGAGGATGTTTCCAGAGATGATTAGATAGGTCTCTGACCTAACAAATAGTTTAATTCATTGAATATGTCAAAATTTGAGTAGACTATTGAGAGGTGTTAACTTGCCGGGGACAAAGGTAGGTGAAAGCATTTTGTATATATATTGTGGTGGCAGAGGATTAATAAGTGCATGCGTCTATCAAATTATGCAGTTTATCTTGATATTGTTTATCATGTATCAATTATGTCTCATTGCATTTAAAACAATGACATAATTTAGAAAATAACCAGCATCAGAAAACAAAATATCAAATGACATGTTGCAAAGAAGATATGCTTATGACCAGCAAGCACATAAAAGATGATTTATATCATTAATCCTCAAGGAATGTAAATTAAAATTACAGTAACTAAAATTAAAACCAAATACTGAATTAAACTCTTACTAAGTATGGATTATCTGAAATCTTCCTACATTTCTGGTGGGAATGTAACTGATGAAATATATATTTCTGTCCATTTGTGGGACAAATGAAAAAGGCATATTTTCTAAATGAATCACTTTCATATCTCTGTTTCATCATATGAGAAAAGCTTATGACCTGGGAGAAATGGAAGCTGCTTTTTAAATATCATTGGCAGAGAATTACCCTTTACAAGGAAGCTGCTTTTGTGAGATTTTCTGGGTCATTTCTCCTCAATTTTTGCAGATACTTTGCAGTGTGAAACTGACTCTGACATTTATATACTCAGCAGCCAACACTGTTTTTTGGAATGCTCCCCTGATAAGAATATCTCCTATTTAAAAACCTCATTGCATACAGTTTAAGATCACAAACACACATACAAAACAATCAGTTTGTGTTTAGGCTCTGCTGGTATTCTTATAAAGAAGTGGTTAAATGCTTAAACCCGCCGTATCCTCACAGAACATTGTCTACAACCAATGGTTTAAACTCCACTGCTGATCTAAAACTAGGACCACATCACTGAATTGAGATGCTCTAGAAGAATTCAGGAAGAGTCAAACAAGTAATGAATGAACCATTTTCTTTCTTTAAACACCCTCTACTTTGCTTTCAATTCCAACAGTTTTTGAGGCCGTATTTGAGTACGTTCTGTCCAGAGAATGATCTATGATAACTGTATTTTCTGTTTTGTTTGAGTTTATTAAGCATGAAGCAAGCAAAAGTAAAAGAACAAATAGTATATAGCAGATGGACAGCAAAACACTGCCAAATTGAGTGCTCAACACATCCAAGAGTAGTGACTGGGGAAGCCCTGCTGAAAAAATTACACCGGTACTCCCTCTGAGAGATTTCTAGACAGAGCAGAGCAGTCACAGTGAGTGAGTTTCTGGCTTCTCATTCTCACTGTAGGCATTGTTATAACACGAGATAAAAAATAGTAACTTCTGTTGGAAATGGAAATTAACTAGCTGTTCTCAGTGGTGACATCATTTTAACACAATTAGCTATTTGCTGTTCTCCTCCCTCCATGTTAGAGATTAGGGGTCCAGCCTGCCCCAGGATGAAAATTTTCCTAGTACACTGGAAATAAACATGTTGAGTTTGAGAGAAGAGGGACATCTTGTTCTCAGAGTTGCACTTAACAAGCTGAAAGTACATTACAATTTACCAATGTAACTTACATTGGAGAAGATTGAGGAGAGGAAGGAGAAAAAATGTGAGCAATTACTTTAAGCTACTGCTTCTTAATAAATCCCAGCAAATATCTTTTAGTAGATTTTTCTCTAGTGCTAGGAGATGGGAGAGGACCAGAAATCTTGGGTTTAGGCAGGAAATTTGAGGGCCAAAGGCCTATGGTTCTGGGGGGAGAAGTTACTGCCTCCTGTGCTGACTGCTGATAGCTCTTAGAATTATGTTTATTTGTTTCAGATAAGACTCTCCAGAGATGACCACAAGCACTTGCTCAAAACCCCTGCCAAAGCTGTCCTATACTCTTCTGATTAACAGTAAACTATGCTCATTATAATGCTAAATTTCCAGCCTCAGAGGCTTCAACTCCTATTCTAAAACAGGCATATATAAAGACCTTTGACCTTGTACCACATTTTGCAGGAATGTGTCACATTTACACATAATGACTCTCTCTCCAGTGTGACTATGATTGTTTTCTCACTAAAATTTTCCTTGCTTCCTTTGTTTGAAAAGACACTTCTTAGGGAGTTAGCCTCCTTGCTTTACTTTCTTGTAAGTACTAAGCCTTTCTGTGTTCTGTAAACTGAAGCTGCTTAAAACAGTCACTTCTGTTTTAAAGATTTTGTAGACTGCTTGATTAGAACTTCTGAGATTGTGGAGTTTTTCATTATTCCAGACCCCAAGCTAAAATTACTTTGGGCTATCTTTATTCCCTTCAATAGATATTTCTCACCCACCTCTGTCCTCACATTCTTTAGTTTTATATTTAATTTTTGAAGTTTATTTATTTTTAAAATTTTTATTTTCATGTATGAAGCGTGTGTGTGTGTGTGTGTGTGTGTGTATGATGGTATACTTGTACCATGGTAGACATTTGGGGGACAGAGGACAGCTTCAGATGTTAATCCTTACCTCTACCTTGCTTGAAGAAAGGCCTCTCTTGCTGCTTATTGCTAAGTTCAAGAGACTGTCTGGCTCACAAGCTTCTGGGATTCTCCTGCCTCTGCCTGTAGGCTGGGACTATAGACACATGTGCTACTGCAGCGGTTTGCCTGGGTTCTGGGGATGGAAACACAGGTGGTTAGACTTCTACAAGCAAGCACCTGAGTCTCATCTTTCCATTAACCTTAACATCCTGTTGAATATCAGGTAAAACTTTTGGAATGCATTCTTAGCAGACCACTAACTTCCATGAACCCCAAAACTAAGAATGGCATCACATAAGGTCTAAGTCTTACAACGCAGATTTCTCCACATTTCTGTTGCCCGAGGCTTCTATCACTGTATTTGGAAAATGCCTTGATTCATGCTATGTTTTGGTTTGATTAGAAAATGTTCATTTAGCCATTACTTCCACAATGAAATATGTCATTTGAGTTAATGTGAATCTGTGTTCTCTAACTGTGGTCATTCATATGCTCTATATAAAACATCTCTTAATCTATTTGAGGGCATTCTTTTATTTCCTTACCTGTCTTCAGTGCCTTTGCACTCGCCAAGGTGAGAGCCTACTGTATGTGGTTACAATATATGTCCAGGAATGGGGTAGGGTGAATCCTTCACTCTCTCATTTTATAAAGTCTTCAAGAAATTTCTACCCCATTGAATTTCAATATTGACTCATTTTGAAGGAGAATAGGCAATATTTCATTGAAAAATTAGATAGTCAAAGAAGGAGGACCTGAATGAGATTCAACTGAATTCCAATTATTTCCACTTTCATCCTCGATGGTCTACTTCTGGGTTCTTGTCCAAAACTGGCACTTTTGGAGCACTCCTCCACCTTGGACTCCCACTGGTCGGAATTTTGAACTCCTTGCCCTTGCTTTATTCCATCAAGTTCCTACTTTGATGTGAGTGAACCAACCAGAAACATGAATCCTCCCCTGTCTAACGCAAAGAGGGAAAGAGGGATCCAACCTTATCCTACCTCCTACACTATAAAATATAAAAGCTCAGACACTCCAGGGGGGTAGATAGTGCTCCGACTCTGGATCCCCTCCCCTGCACGGAGTCTGTCTCTTTGTATACTATGTGGAATATTACTTTTGCTTTAATAAACCTTGGCTATATGCTGTGACTACAAATTTTTCCTCCTGTAAATCTTTACCTGAAGAAGAAATAGACTCAAGAAAAAGCCTCTAGGCAACATCAATTTAGCCTTTAAATATTTTTATTTTATCTTTTAAGTGTATGAGTATATTGCCTGCATATATGTAAGCGCACTCATGTTGTTCAATGCCCATGGACATCAGAAGAGGGATGATCTCCATGGAGTGACTCCCCTGGAACTGGAGTCACTGTCAGTTGTTAGCCAACCTATGTGGGTGCTGAACTGAATCCTGATCCATTGCAAGAGCAGCCAGTGCCTTAACTGCTGAGTCATTCCTCCAGTCCCTTAACTGTGTATTTTTGAATGATTGCAAACAATTACTATACCAATTGCATTGTATACTAACTATGGTAGGATAACAGTGATGTGATCTGAAGACGTTTAGGAAAATATATATGTTTTATAACACTGAATAGTCATTTTGTTAAAGTAAGGTTAACTTTTATTATGCTTACCTCTTCAATTTTTATCTGTATTTACCATGTCACCATAATGAATATCTCTTAAGAGATGCTTATTCCTCATGATGCATACTTCAAATGCGCATGTATGTATGTATGTATGTATGTATGTATATATATGTGCGTGTGTGTGTAAATATATTTAACATTTTAGTAATTCATGGGCAACTATCCAACATTTACAGAAATGGTTTTGTTTTAATGACTACATGAAAGCAACACCTAGTATTACAAGCAGAATTTTAATACTCAGTATCATGAGTCAATGAGTTAGATGAAGCTTTTCTGAAGCTGTTGTCTTAATCAGTTACAAAATGTTCAACTCAGATATTATTCTCCCTAAGTTTATTAAGAATTTGAAAAGCAAGAACTCTAATTAGATTTTTTTCCTGTCAGCATCTAACTCTGCTCTACACTCCTCATGGATTCCCTCTTATGGGAACCAAGGAGCCATGAAATTTTAGATTTATTTGCAATGACGAGAATAGACTGAAAACCAGAAATGGGAAGAGGCTGTGGGTATCTGTGTGAGTCTGGGAGGTTGGGCTTTTATTTTATTTTTTCAGATGATTAGCTTACAGTGACCAAGAACAAATTGATGGGGCCTCTACAACTTTATCACATCCTGACATTGGTGCTGCTATAATTATAAGTGTTTCAGTGACTTCGTGCCCCTTACTTATCTCCTTCCTTGCAACCAAGTTTCTGCTGTGTTACTTAATTTAGTCCTTTATCAGAAAGGTTTCTGATTTACCAGAGAGAAGCTTGGTCTAAAACCTAGGCCATATGTATTTTAATTTTATTCTAATGATGTCTCTGTTCTTACTGAACAATAAGCTAGTTTGTTATGAAGGTTGAACATAGCCTACTTTGAAACAAGTGGATGATTCTTGGCCTATCACAAGTGGCCAATTATTCAAATCACATTCAAATTAAACATTTGCAAGTTATTACCCACTGGTTGGTTCATATCTGTACCTCACTATTGTTTTCTTTTTGGAAATTCCTTTTCTCTGATTGCAACAGTAACTAACCCATGTTGTAGAAACAGCTATTTTAAAGCATTTTTATTGACACCTCAGTGTTTACTGAAGCTGTATTTCAACTTTTGAATCAGGCAACAGTCTAGAGCAAGGCTTCATGAATTTTCTTACTCATGACCCCTCTTCTGCCAGAAAAGTTTTACAAAATTCTGAATATATGGATATATATCTATATATACACAAATCAAATATTTGCTGTAAGGGGTCAACAGTTGAAAAACTGTTGGTTAAGATCTGTGAATGAAGAGTTATCATAATTTTGTCCTTTAATACCTGTCTTTATTTAATACCTTGCTATAATTACTGGATCTGTTCCTTCAGCCCTCAGCCTGGTCAATAAGGCTTTGAACCTCATAGACATCTCTCTGAATTTGCATATTGTTCTGAATTTCTGTATGCTAATTTTGGCTTATCTGCTAATTTAGTACTTGTAGATATTTAATATGCCTCCCAATGTGGCTGCCATCTCAGAAACTTAACAACTCAGAGAAATTACTCTTCTTTGTCTGTATGGTTAATTCCATCCACACTCTTCCAATGCATTAGGAGGAAATTCTTGCCTGTTTTAAGTCTCTAGACATTTCCTTAGAGTTGGTTCAACCCTGTATAGTATGTCAGGATTTGGAATAATTTCCTCCTAAGTGCTAACCACATCAAAAGTAAATAGCCAACAGAAGATTGAGGACAGATTACAAATTTGACTACTAGAGTTACTTATGTATATTCATGAATAAGTCATAAACATTAACATTAGTTTTAAAATAATACTGCCTTAGTCCAGAAAATATCACTTTATAAAAGAAGACAGGAATGATAATCTTAGAAACATGATTGCTTCCAGGAGTATTCAACCTGCAATCTGTAGTCTCCCCAGGACAGCTGTGAATGTGGCCTAACACAATATTATAAACATACTTAACACATTAGGTGATGTATTTTGTTACTGTTTTCCTTTTGAAACTTGATTGCATGGCTCTTGAGTGTGAGCTTTATGGAGCACAACATCTTGTCACAGTGTCATAAGATAGGACTTGCCTGGGAGACAATAATTTTGATACAATGTTTCCTTCAAGTTCCTGTAAAGAATATGTACTTGGAGATTCAAAGTAGCTTAATTAACAAGCATAGGAGGCATTTCCCTTAAATGTGAAAAATAGCACACATTTACTCACGCATTAATTTTGAATTGACAGTTCTTCAGTAACAATAAGAAAATGTCAGAAATAACCACTAAAAAATAGACTACAAGGCCCTGGGTTCAAGCTCCAGCATCCGCATATATAAAAGGATGAAAATTTATAATTTATTTGCAATAAAATCATACATGGGAATTAGGTAATTAACTGTGTCTTAAATTAACATAACACAATAATTTTTCTATTTTTATAATGATAAGTCAGAGAAACATAATGACAGGAAAAATCACATTCATAATCACAAGGATAGAGAGTAAATGCTTAGAAATCAATTTGACAATGCATAGAGGTTTGTGAGAAAAATGAGTAGCTTTTTGAGACATATAAAAGAAGATTTGAATAAAGGAACAAATCTAATCTAAAAATGTCATGATAACTCAGTGAGATCTCAGGAATTCATTTTACCCATAAAAGTACATGTATCTGTGTTCCCCATCAGGGACTCTCCAGTCACCCTATGTGGACTGAGCACCCAGAAAGGCTACCTGCACTGTTCTCCTGTCTCCCTCCATTCAGATCACCACCAAAACCCTGCAATTACTTCCAGAGACAACCACTTCTTCATGGTCCCTTTCCATTCCTTTGGGACTTAAAGGTTCCCAACTTGCCCCCACTAGAGATTCTGCAGTCATCAGACATGACCTGGTTATACTGCCTTCACCCTTCTTCAGCTCCCCTCACACAGGTCAACCCAGAGCCCTGAAACTGCATGCCAGGGACTGCTACCTCCTCAAGCTCCTCTCTTGTCCTTTGGTACTCATTAGATCCTAGTCTACTCCCTACAGACTCCCCCAGCTTCCCTATACATCGTGATCTAGGTCCCTTCCTTCCTCCAGGACTCACCAGATCCCTGCCAATTGCTGGACTTGGATTCTCCTTTTATCCCATCTGGCCTTGAGACCTAGGACCAGTCCACACTGCCATGAGAAACTTGTGCCAAGGTCCTTAACCAAACTACTGCAGACAGACTATAGCCAACAAACAAAAGGCCAAGGATAGAGACTGTTGCTCCAAATACCAGACAAACAGAGGAAACTGCCTTCCCAACCTGCCCCCCAACACTGTAAACACTTCTGATGAAAGAAGAAAGGTGACTTTAACAAACAAGAAAGAAAAACTAAATCAACAAACTGACTCCTGATGCACAAATCCTAATGAAGAAAAAATATGATGAAACAAAATTACATGTATCAACTAAAAAATAAATCCCATAGTAATGACCCCTAATTAAAACGCCTTGGGAAAAGTTCTAGACAAAGAATTTAAGTTACAGCTTTGTTTAAACAGTCAATCCAAGAAGTCAATCCAAGAAGTGAAAATACAATTGAAGTGCTGAACAAAGCTGAAACTGGAAATGACAAACTCATCAAGCAAAATAAAAACCTCGGTGGAGAGTGTCACCAATACAATGACTCATACTAAAAACAGAGACAGACATATAAGACAAGTGGAGGAACTGGATGACTTCATAAAGGCCAATGGTAAATTTTTAAAACATTGAACAGAAACTGGGAGTGGTGTGGGGCACCATGGGAGGGGGGACTAATCTTCAAATTATGGGCATGGAAGAATGAATACCATAGCAAAAGCGCAGAAATGTCTTCAGTAAAATCATAGACCAAAATCTTCCAAACATAGGGAAAGAAATGCCTATCAAGGTACAAGAGCCCTCCAGAACTCCAGATAGACAGGGCTAGAAAAGAAAGTCTTGATGACATATTATAGTTAAAATATCAAAAACACAGAATAAGGAAAGGATATTGAAGACTGCAAAAGAAAGTCAAGTTACTTATAAAGGTAAATCCATTAGAACGCTTAACCTTCAACAGAAACCTTTAAAGTTCAAAGGGCCTAGAAAGATGTATTCCAAGTCCTCTACTACAACTGTCAACCCAGCAAAACTATTTAAATTGAAGGAGAATTATAAAACTATCATGATAAAAATAGACTAAAGGAATTTAAAACTACTAAGCCAGCTCCCCAGAGGATGCTAGAAGGAATTCTTTAATCTGAACAGAAAGATGAACACATCCAAGCATTCACAGGGAGAAAAATAACACCAGGACAGACAATCAAAGTGATCTGAAGAAAACATCATAAAATCTACAAAATGACAGGAATTAATACATATCTATCAATATTAACTCTAAATATTGGTGGCTTCAATTATCCCAGTGAAGAACAGACTAACAGATTGAATTAGAAAATAAGATCTATCTTCTTGCTGCCTCCAAAAAACATACCTCAATATCAAAGGTAGACACCGCCTTAAATATAAGGGACAGAAAAGGTATTCTAAGCAAATGGAACTAAGAAACAAGCAGGCATATTTATTCTAATATCTGACAAAATAGCCTTCAACCAAAACTACTCAGAAGATATAAAGTGAAACACTTCTTACTCTTAAAAGGACAATACAGAATATTGCAGTCTTAATCACACATGCATGAAACAGAGAAACACCTGATTTCATAAATACTATTAGATCTAAACCCACATGTTAACCTCAACAAAATGATAGTAGGTGACTGTAACACCCTATTCTTACCAACAGACAGTTCATCTGGAAAAATATTAAACTGCGAAACTCAGGAGTTACAGGATATCATAAATCAAATGGACAACTTTTCATTTGGTAGCTGTCTGTTCAAACTTCTAGCCTATTTTAAAATTTGGGTTGTTTTCTTGATTCTTTTTGAGTTCTTTGTGTATTCTATATTACCCTCTATCAGGTGTATATCTTGCAAGTGTTCTTTCCTTCTCTTAGGGCTTCTTCTTCACTCAGTTATTTCCTTTGAGGTACAGAAGGTTTTTTTTTTGTTTTTGTTTTTGTTTTTTTTTTTGCTTTTATGAAGTCCCACTTTGTCAAATGTAGGCCTTAATTCCTGATAGGTGAAGTCCTATTCAGAAAGACCTTTCCTGAACCTATATCATGTAGGGCACTGCCTGTGATTTCTTCTAGCAGTTTCAGCATTTCAGGTTTCACATGAAGGCCTTTGATACCTTTAGAGCTGATTTTTGGTGCATGGTAATACATATGGGTGTAATTTCATGTTATCTAATTTGTGAATACTAGCTCAGAATATTTAGATTTGCTTATATAACCTAAAGTTACCTCAGAAGTCAGGAAAATACAAAGAGACCATGGGCCTTAGGAGAAGGAGGTCTAGTTAGAAGGATGGTAGGAAGCAGGTTATATGACAGGGAAAAGATGAAATATGGGGGGGCTTTTCTTAGGGAAGCATGGGGGGAGTAACACAGAGGAGAAAGAATACATAAATAACACTAAAGATGTTTGAAAAACCTATAAGCAAATACTCTTTTAAGAGAGAGAAAGGGAGAAGTTGGAATTGGAGGGGTGAGAAAGAGGTGTAAATGATGGAAATGTAGTTGTCATGTATGAAGTTCTCAAGTTAAAAATTTCATAAAGGAATAGTCACTGAATGGAATCCATATAAATTGCTAATGAGAATGTAAATCATTGAAGCCACTATTAAAACTAGTATGAAGTTTCCTTGAAAAACTAAAAATAAAATTACCATATAAGCCAGGTATACCAGCATAGTGAAAAGTCAGCTGAGCATCTATGTTAATTGTATCACTATTCACAATAGCCACAATACGGAATCAGACTACTGCCCCATGAGTAGATGACTAGATCAAGAAAATGTGATGTAGGGTCAGCTGTGGTGCCCCTCACCTTTAATCTCAACAATCAGGGAGCAGAGGCATGTAGACCTCTCTGTGAGATAAAGGCCAGCTTAGTCTACATAGTGAGTTCTAGGCAGCTGGAGCTACAGGGAGACCCTGTCTCAAAATCAAAGATCCAGAGATTCTTCTATCTCTACCTCTTCAGTGGTAGGATTAAAGGTGAGGGTCACTATGTTATACTTTTAATGTAGACAGGAGTGCTTGGGACTGAAATCAGCCCCCTATGCTTGAATGTGTTTTACTGACTGAGCTACCTCTCTAACCTGAGTGTCTTTATAAATGTTATAAAGACCTTGATGCTGCATTTGTCATATATAAATCTTCCATTTGTTGATTCCTTTTTATTTTGATTTATTGATTTTCTGCACAGTGAGCATTTTAGTGCACTGAAAATTATGTCTTAATATTGTCTTCAGGTGTTTTCTGTTGTGTATGTGTTTTATATCTTAATAAATATTTCATATTTCTGTTGACATGTTATGAGGAAACAGTCTTCCAGCTTTTGCAAATAAATTTCTAGTTGTCCCATAAAATATTATTATTTAAAACATCTACTTTTTCATTGCTGTACATTCATTGTTATTTGGTAATATTTTTATCAAGTATATCATGGGTTTTGAGCACATTCACTCCTCACTCACCATCCTCTCCTGTGTCTCCCTACTCCCTTCCTCTTCTTCTCTAATAGTCCTTTTATTTTCATGTCCATATATGAGAGAAAACATGCAATGTTTATTTTTCTGGCTCTGTCTTAATTAGCTTAATATGGCAATCCATTTCCATCAGCTCCCCTGAAAATTATATATTTCTATTTTCCTTGTGGCTGAATGAAACCTCACTGTATACAAAGACAGTTATAAATCACTAGGAAAAGCATGCTGCATGAAAAAAGCAGCAGGCACTTATATAACATGAACAAAGTAGGTTGTAAGGTGGTAAACATACAAATACACCAGGAAGTGTATATTCATGTTTATTGTGTTCATAAATAAAGAATGGCTATATTAAAAACTGATTACAAATGTTATCAACTGGAAAATATTTAAAAGAATAGAGAAAATATTTTAAGATGCACATGACTAGACATTCTTATATTTCAGTAATTTGAAAGAGCTTTGGAATCACTTGCCCTTTATGGACAATTTAGCACCATGAATAAAAAAATTAAACTTAGTATTTCTTTATTTAGAAACTTATTATAAATAAATGTATGCAAATTTGAGCAAAACAATTATTTATTACAGCATTTTTCTAATAAAATATTTATATACACATGCCAACCATAAACTATTAAATAAGTAATTCTGTATACTTGAAAAATAAAAAAGTAGTACAGTGCTACTTAGCTATAGAAAAAATTATTTTTTGATTGAGGATGTAGCTCAGTTTGTAGAATTCTTGACTAGTATGCAGGAGGCCCTGACATTGATTTCAGCACTGCATAAACTGGGTGTGGCAGCACATAATTGTAAGCCCAGCACTAGGAAGGCAGAAGCAAAAGGAACAGAAATTCCAAATCATCCTCAGCTACATTTTGAGCCCAAAGTCAACCTAGGTAAATGAGACTGTGCCAAGAGAATCAATAAAAAATAACAAATGATTTTAGTAAACAGTATTTAATGACTTGAAATATTTAGAATCTAAATTATAAAAAAATCATTTGAATAATGTGTACCCAGTACCCCAAAATTAGAGATATATAAATGTATGTATATAGAATGCACATAAATATATGCTACAATTACACAAGCATGTACATTACTGAAGTACATTATAGTATTTGAAATAAAGTCTTAAATGATAACAGGATGATAATTACAATTGAAGACAATGAATGATTTGTTCTTAAGTGATGGAAATAAAATATTTTTGTCTTGCTCTTTTACATTTTTGAAATTTGGTTTTGTTTTGTTTTGTTTTGTTTATTGATTTTTTTGTCTGTGTATTTCATACAGAACATCCCAAACATTCTTACTCCTCTTTATACCCACATCCCAAATGGTACCCTCCCGTAGCCTCCCATCCTCCTACTGGAGCCCATGTACTCTGTCATCCCTGTTGCTGTCCACTGTGTTATTAGTGTCCCCAGCCATTAATCAGTGCTAGTCCATCTGCTGAGTCTAGTCAGTCTATCTAGAGTTCCTTGTTTTAACACAGAATTTGTGTAACCATTATGAGGAAATTTCAGGTACTACCTTAAAGAACATAGCTTGCTAATGTCCTTGATTGTTGATTTGTGCCTTCCACAAAGCTGTGGGCATTTTAGCAGATGTCAGAGAAAATTGCTTCTGCTGTCATGAACCTTATATCTGAACAGGGCAGCCAGGCCACACAATTCTCCAGGAATTTTACAATTTTTAATCACTTGGGCTATACAGGAAAGGAATTGACCATGAGCTGTTGAGAAATGAAACCTGGAATTTGATTTAGTCTGGAGACTCACAGAATGCATTCCTGAGGAAGTACCATTTGATCTGAAAGATAGACTGAGACTGTACATTGATTACACTAAAAGGTAAGGAAGGTGACCTCAGTCAGCAGTCCACCACTTGCAAAAGCCCTTTCTAGTGATGGAACAAGAAAACTGAAAAATTCTTGTTGTTGTGATTGCAACGGACCCTACCATTAGAAAGCAAAGTAAGGATTTAATCTATAGCTTAAGAGCCGTGTGATCATTGGGGGGATTTCATTTTGTTATTCCTGTCAAGATCTCTCTAGTTGGGAAAGTTTATACTTAGTCTTTTCTCCAGAGCCTCAGACACAATGAAAAATGAACACCAGAAAGCTCTCATGAACCGTTTATTCGGGGACCTCTTATTTCCCTGGCAAAACTTCCAAAGTCATACAAAGGCCACAATTTACTCTCATTCATTCTTTTCACATTCCCACTCAAGTATTACAAAATAATTAACCCAAAATATGCTTTCTCAAGTCTCGGTTCACACAGTTGTTATCTCTAATCAACATAGAGTAGTAAGTTTCAAAAACCAACTTGCTTGAGATTCCTTTTTGATCTAGGGAAGAGTAGAAAGTCAAAAGTTTGTATTTAAAATTATACATTCCTGCCCCTATATTCTCTGTTCCACTGACTTTCAAACTGAAGCAAGTAGAAATGATATGCAAATATCCACACCCTTTTGAAGAATTTTCAAAACACTAAGATTAGGAGCTGGGTAGAATTTTCAATTCTGCTTTTCAATGAAGAAAAAATTTAGAGTTTTAAAGTGAGTTGCTGAAGGACAAGTTCTGGAAGGGTACATTCTCATCACACTTAAATGAATGCTTTTTCATTCCAACAAACCAGTTCTTCTAAATCTCAAAGACCATTTTCCTACTCCCTGAAGAATACAAGGTACCACATTGCTGGGCTATATCTGTACAATTCACTCAGCATTGAGTTAGCACAGCATTCTTTTAGGTGCCTAATAAATACATATGATTGATAGCCAAAGTGTGATTCCTTTTTTTCTGATAATGCTATTCCAACCTGACATGAGAAGTTCCGGAGAACTTGTTCCCTGAAGAGCAAGTAGCATTCTGACACTGAGTGACTTGGAAATGACATGAAGTCAATTGAAACTGCTACACCATAGTGAAAATGCCCTTTTAAGTAATTATATGCAAAGTAGATGTCTCACCATTAAGAGGCTCCCACTATTGGTGGTGTGCAACTAACAAGAGTTGAGTAAGTCTTAAAAGTTAGTTCAGGTCTCCTGGGTATATAATTTTCAGGGACATGATGTCATTCACATGCCACCATGTTCTCTATGTGATAATTTAATGTCACTGGAGTTGGAAAAAAAGTAATAATGGCAATAGTTAATATATACTAAGTGCTAACTAATGGAACTGCTAGGCACATCTATTCCTCATTTCACAAAATCTTTACAAGCTTGCAGCATTTTTTTTCTTTTTTGAGACAGGGTCTCCCTGAAGCCCCAGCTGTATGGAAACACATTATGGAGACCAGGCTGGCTTTAATCTCACAGAGACCCACCTGCCTCTGCCTCCTGAGTGCTGGGATTAAAGTCATACACCACCAGGCCCAACAAGCTTGCAGCATTATTAATCCATACTAGTCATATTTCTTCACAAACACCAGTACTGTGGAGAGAGAACTTTTGAGGTTCAATGAAGATCCCACAAATAGAAAGTTATAAAACTCCCAATTTATCTGAGCCATTTGTTCCTTTGAGCTGCTCAACTATGTTATTTGAGCCTAGTTACAAAGAAAGGAATGGGTGACTATTCTAGAATGTCAGTATTTCGGTAGAGTCTTTGTATCTACCAGAGCCAGAAAGAATAAGATTCTGGATTGCATAACATTAAAGACTAAAGAAAATTTTCAAGAGATTAATGGGGAATAAAAGTGAGAAATAAGTTTTGTAAAACGTGACGCTTCTATTATCTTGATCAATGCATTTTCTCCTGAAGAAGGAGGTGTAAAGCAATACACAAATGTCTGGTGATCCAAGACATGTATGGAAATGCAATGTATAATTCCAATATTTAAGGAAACATGGCCAAATGCTTGGTGCATTGATGTATGAAATGAAGACGGCCTTGGCTCACATGGTAAGGATACAGTGGACAAGATTCCATTTTTCAATTAGAACCTATAAATTTAATAATCTCAACAAATAAATGATTCACACAAAATGACCATCTTCTACAATAAACGTTATTCATCATGTAAGCTTGAATGAAACTTATGTCTTGATCTGCTGGGGCACATAAAGATTGCAGCACCTCTTTAGAGCTTCCAGAATTTTACCTCTTGAACATGTGGCAGACTAACTGTTGAATATTGCATCTACTTCTTAACTCCTCAGACCATTTTTCTGTACATGTTGGCCTGTACCTTTCATAAAATGACAGTTATCTATTAATAGAGATTTTCTGACATATTGTGCTTAGGATTCTGAGATCTCATTCAGGTTGATAAAAACCAACTTAGAGCAATTGGTCAGAGAATAAGAGCTCTAAATCCCTAAATAGTTTAAGATAGATAGATAAGAGGAGATCATATATTTTACTTTCTCACTATTACTCTAAAGGCTGGAATACCCCTGAATTTCTATTTTTTTCACATTTTTTTTAGAAGTCACAATTTCTGTATTCTATACTTTTGACTGTACTAGGGAAGAGGACATTCCTCTTTTCCTGCACAAACCTTGATCATTAGGAGTAGTATCAATGAGTCATGCTTTAGCATTTATGCCAACTGATGACTTCTGTGAGCATGCCTTTCCCTCTCATGGTATAGTGTGTTAAAGAAGCTGTTAAGGGATCACATGGCAGATGCTAGTCATTGCCTCACCACTGTCCTAGCACACAACTAGATTTGTAAATACACTCATAAAAGAGCACAGCAAATGATTTGTTTCTGGTTTAAATGGCTGAAACCTCTGGGATCCATCAGTATCAATGTAGGATGCCACAGGTATCCCAACTGATAGAAATGGGGATAGAGCCAAGGAATGAAGTAGATTATCTTCATCCTGCCTACCTGGGCTTAATATGTCTGTGACTCTTCTGGAGTCTAGCACTCCATCATTCAGAAACCTGGGAAGAGTTTCAGCTAACTCCATCTAATGTACATTTGGAGACTAATGGTAGTCAAGCTATACTAATTTGGGTAGATAATTTTCCCTTACTAGGTTTAGCTTTCAGATAGTGTATGTTATTCATTTGTATCACCAGATGAAATCAAAGTATCAATATAGTAGTTTATAGAACAAACCCAGAAAATAAAGACAATTTGAGACACATTATACCCATTAAAACCATTGTTCCACCATGGTGAGCCATATATATATTTATATTTTTTTGAAACTGCCTACTTCAGTAAAATGGGCTTATTAAGATAGATTTCATTCAAGTTATTATAATCACTGTTTTGCATGGGGTCATATTCTTGGTGCACATAGTAAAGTGCCTCATACAATTGGAAATCCAAAAACAGTATCAATGAAGAATACTGAAAATGAAAATTGTTGACATGATCATTATTTCTGTGCTAAGGCTTACATGGAACCCAAACTAAATTTTGTGACACAGTCAGGCACAGACAAGATCATTTGTCACAGAACTTCTAAGACACATCACTTGACAAAAAATTGTAGACATGGTATTACGAATATTTTCCAAAAAGATCATTATTTCGGCCCTTTCTATTCTTTCCAAGTGCTGTATCAGCAATTCTATGCATGTTGTACAGCAGTCATCTTGATGTTTGAAGCAATCATATCTTAGATTTTTTTTTCTGCATATTGTTTTCATTGCACTTTCCATCTAAAGCAAACCTTACTACCTCTCAATGAGATAGACAAAGTTTTTTATTGTAATTCTATAAATCTGAAGCACATGTATAAAGTTCAGAAAGTAATGGTCACTGGAGAGTCAGAGAGACTGGAACCATTTAGGGATGTTAAGTACATAGGCCTTTTTCTAACAGGAAATCCAGTCTCATGGCCTTGGGTCTTCTTTCATCTACATACTCAAGTAGGGATCCCTTCACCTGTGACGCTAAGGAATATCATTAACCCCATAAAACCCAGAAAGAGAACCCAGAGTTTTCATTGCATGTGTTTCATTCTCCCACATAAATTCAACCTTGGCCTCAAGCTCTCTCTTTTCTCTTTCTATATACTTTGCTTTTGCTTTGTATTATTAAATGATATAAATAACTAATAGATTAACCATTTTTGCTATTCTATTAAAATAATTTTATTTGTAAGTAGGAAACAAAATTTGAATAAAAAAACAGAATACTGAAAGCAATTAGTCTAAGAAAATATCTACTATTACTTAGCTGCCTCTGCACCTTGACAAGCTCAGTCATATCATTCTGCATATAAATAAGCAAAGATAACATGTAAATTTTGTCAAAATAACCCAGTTAGTTATATTTTACTTGTAGCCTGGGGGATAATTCTCTAATCCAAATCAGAAATTTATGTAAGAATTTAATAATTTAAGATTACTTTTAAAATAAGTCCTAAACTGGTTGTGGTAAGGCATGTTTATAAACCCAGCAATTCAGAAAATGATAGATAAGAAGTCAAGGTCATCCTTGGTTACATAGGCCAATATGAGCTCCATGGGGTACTATATGAAAAATTAAAAATAAGAAATTTGTAAGGGATGACTCTTCTCTAATTTTTATTCCTAGACATTTGTAGGTGGGGGCTGAGGGTGGCATTTGAGAATGTAAGATATGACTCTCTGAAAGTCATGGCTATTATAGGGCTGGAGAATTGGCTCAGGAGTTAAAAGTATTGGCTGCTCTTGAAGAGACCAGGGTTCAATTTCCAGCAACCACATGGTGGCTAACAACCATTGATAACTCCAGTTCCAGGGGACCCAAAGCCTTCTTCAGACCTTTTCATGCATTGCACGATATGGATACACCTACCTACATGTAGACAATACACTCGTACACATGCACTAAAAATAATAAATAAAAAATATTAAAGTCACGGCTATCATTTCTTACGTTCTGTTAGTTGAGATTATTTGGTTATAGTGATACAAAGCAAGTTTAGAGTATGTAGAAAGTAAGTTTTATTTGAAAAATACCTGAGTAGTCTACCTAACTAAGATGTAGTAATGGGGCTTTTCTGGAAACTGGGTACACAGAAGACATTACCTACCTTTTGTCCAGTAAATTTACTTTTAGCCAGTTTCCCAAAGGTTAGTCATTAGCTTAGTCCCTGTCCATTTTTCCCTCTGAGGAAGAAGACCCAGGACAGACCAAATTTCTCCTAATTTAAATCACATTTCCATCTCTGAAGCAAGAGACAGAAAGTATAATTGTTAATCTTACATTTCTGAAAATTAGGGCAAAGTAGTTTATAAAATAGTTTTAGTTTTCTTAGAAAATGTTACTTCAGGCTAATCTACCAATCCACCTACCATTAATGAGTCTATGTCAATGCTCCATGCTTAGATGACTTTCTGCAACTGCTCAGGATCCTCTGAGTCAGGACAAACAGAATAGCTCCTTCTAATCTGGAATGACCACACCACAGGACATTTGGCTGCACTTGGACTCATTTTGGGTAATCTCCACTGGAGATGGAGCAGAGGCATGGGATACTTCTGAGTATTTTGTAGTACATAGTATGACCTCCTTTAAACAAGCATTGTCAGGTTCCAAAAGGCAAGGCTTCTGAGGAAAGAAGCCCTAAAATACAGAGACCAAGGCTAGCTTCAGAGTTGGAGTCATGTACGATTCCTTATTCTGCACTGATCTTAAGTTTTCAAGGTATAACTTTCCTTAACTGTCATATTAATATAAAAGTATTCCAAATTGTTTGAAATAATAGACACACACACACACACACACACACACACACACACACACACACACATTTGAAGACATACTATTAACACTGGATTTTATTTTTATTTTATGGGTATGAGTGTTTGTCAGCATTTATGTAAGTGCACCATGTGCATGCCTGCTGCCCACAGAGGTCAAAAGAACACACACACACACGTGCGTGCACATACTTTCTTGGCTTAGATATTCCATTAGCCTAATTGCTTGCAAAATTTTCTTTTTTTTCTTAAATGATGCCAATGTTTTACACTTGAATCACTTGTAATATTTTATCCAAGCTCTCTTATCCCTGTCTTTACAAGTATGAACTGTGAGCCCAGTTCTGTACTAGGTAGTGCTGGGGAAAAAAATCAGGCACCAGTCCACTAAGAAGCTGCTGTCTTCAGAGAGCCATTGTTCAAAAAAACCATTGAACAGTGGTTCAAGGAAAAAGCCAGCAACTCAAAAAGGACTCACACAATGACTCCTGAAGAAAGGCAGTCTGACACTGCACTCTCTAGCCTACACACTACACTGATTTTCCACTACCTCTGAGTGATATGAGGCCACACAGATAAATAAGGAGAAGATTTTTCTAGATAATTAGTTATAAAATAGCCCTTAATATTTGTTGTGCATATGAAATATTTAATTATGGAATTCCTTCTTACAATTTTGCAATATGACTACTTGTAACATTTTATATGATTTATAGTTCATCTTATATACCAGATTATATTCCATTTTATTAAAAAACTATTGATCTGAGATAGCACTAATATAAAGAAAGCATTTATAAAATGATTAAGTAACTAGTGAATGACTGAATGTTAAGATATTTTCATACTATTAGAGTACTCCTCAACTTGAATTTTAGCCATCTTAGATGTATATGAATGAAATGAGAATTCTATACACAAGGTGCCAATATAACAAGATTACATTGTTGTCAAATGCCTTTACCTAGCAACTTCTTAATAACCCCTAACCAAGTGAAAGTGGCGACATGATATTTGTTTGGCTTATAGCTTTTTTCCTTCTGTTAGCTTCCTAATACGTGCTTACTCAACTAGTTTGACTCACCTGTTGTGTAAAATATTGCTTATTCTAATTAGTCACCCATTCAGTACTAATATGTTATTTTAAAATAAGTTTTTCAATTTTCAGTAACTGTTTGGTACTCAAATTCTAGAAGATGAATGCCATTATGCTTAATTATAACAGTTATAATTTATATTTTCTAATTTGCTTGCAGAACTACATGAAATCCATATGCTTCAGATAGATATAAATGGTCCTTTCCAAAAGAATGTCTTGAGCTGACAGTATTACATTGAGAAATCTGTCCTTCACCTAAGATCTACTTGCCAGATCATTCTTTCCTAAGATGAACTCAATGAATGAATAGTTCTGGGACTGGAGAGATGGCTTAGCCAGTAAAGTGCCGGCCACATGAGCACATGAATTTGGTTCCCTAGAGCTGATGTAAAAATCTAGGCATGGAGGTTCATGCCTGTAACCCCAGCTCTGTAGGGGGTGGACACGGGGCAGATGGATTCCAGAAACTTTTTAGCCACCATTACAGCAGAAATGATGAGCTTCAGGATCAGTGAAAGAAGGACACCTGGAATCTTTCAACCTGTGACCTCCACATGCATGCTTATACACATATGCAAGCACAACTCTGCACACACTTGCATACACATCTCCACATTAACAAGAATGTATATTACACAGTCAATAAAAACACATAACACAAACCAAAATAGCTCTCATTAACTGGTAATAAGTATTCATAATAAAAGTGTTTTAATTAATATCTATTAACTGTACAAAATAGTCAGCTTTGTTATCACATTTCCATGTGTGCACATAGTTTACTTTGATCATTTTCTCCCTTTATTACTCTTTTTATTTTTATATTTTTGTATGTTTTTGAGACAGAGTCTTTCTGTAGCTACAGCTGGTCCAGAACTTGCTATGTAGACTAGGCTAACCTGGATCTCATATAGGGTCTGGCTTCCCTTTATTACCCTTTGTCCCCCTGTCCCCTCCACACTCACTCTGCAGTAGAATGAATGAGAAATGCTATGTAAACAAATGTAAACAAAGCAAAGTGAAATTAAAGATATTTTGAACCTCGGATGTGTTCATGAACTTGTGTACAAGCATAACAAACTAGTCCTATATGGATCACATTTTGGACAGGGATTCCTTATCCCTCTTGGTGTTTTGGGAGAGAGTCTCATATAGGCTTGACTGGCTTCAAACTCACTATGTATCTGAGAATGATTTTAAATTTCTGATTCTCCTTACCACAGCCTCCTGAGAGTTGGGATTAAAGGTGCAAACAATCATGCCTGGTTTGTTCCATACTGAGGATTGAACCCAGGGCGTGCTTTATGCTAGGCAGGCATTCTACTAACAGCCACGTCGCCAGCTCTGGAATACTATTTTGAAATTTTGCGACAGAGAACACAAAAAATCAGGCTTTCTATGACTCATAACTGAAAACCCTCTCCTCTCCTCCTCCCTGGTCTGAAGCTGGAAAGTGTTTTGTATTTTGCTGAAGATGACATTTAATGGTTTCCCATCTACATATGTGTTTATAAGCCTGTGTGAAACTTGTCCTTCTTTTCAAACACCGCTAAGCTTATTGGTTGGCTTGTCCAGGATAATTGAATTTGAGAATTGAATTTGAGATTAGTAATAGAAAATGGTAACATCATATGACTACAAATAAGGACTTGCCAACACATCTCAAGAGATTCATTCAATGTTTTATGGGGAGAAATTGGGCAAATGATGATTTATTCACACATCCAGACTTTTCAGAGGTTACACTGCAACACAGAGGGCCTAGGCTGTTCTGTAGCCTTCACTGCCTTCACTATTATACTGACTAGTTTTTCAGGAGTTCCATAGCAAAACTGCAGTATCAAATTCATTTTCTTTTGTCTTTTGTGAGGAGAACCACTGAAGTTCTGGATGAATTTATAAATACTTAGAATAGTCCTTGGTTTCTTGTTCTCTCTCTCTCTCTCTCTCTCTCTCTCTCTCTCTCTCTCCCCTCCCTTACTTGCTCCAGCTTCACTGAAGTATGATTGACAAATAAAATTATACACATCTAAGACATACGACATCATGGGATGACATATATATATATACATACATATATATATACACACACACATATATACACCCACACACACACACAACACACACACACACAGTGTGGAATGATCAGCAGAGTCAAGTTTATTAACACATCAATCATCTCATGTGGTTACCTCCTGTGCCTCTGTGTGGTGAGAACACCTGAAGTCTGCTCTTTAACTGGATTCAAAGAGAACATTATGCTACTGTTAACTGTAGTTACCATGCATTAGGTTTCTCCAACCTATTCATCTTAATGCTGATTGGTTATATTCTTTGATACCCTTTCCATTTCCCACCTTTCAGCTCCTGGAAACTACCTTTTCTAACTTTCTGAATTTAACATTCAGGTTCCTCATAGCAATGAACTCATGAAACATTGTTTTGTGTGTCTGCATTTTTTCCATTTATTATAAGATCCTCTGTGTTCATCCATGTGGTAATAGATGATAAGACTGTCTACCTTTTGATAATTGAATAATATTCCATTGCATATGTACCTAAAATACCTCAATGTGAATAATACTGCAGGCATAATGGTGTGTAGCTATTTTATTTTTATTTTTCCAAATATAGGCATCAGTGGGCTAGCAAGAGCATAAGAAATTCTCGTTTCAAATCACAGATTAAAAAAACACAGGGGGGGCTGGAGAGATGGCTCAGCAGTTAAGAACATTGTTCTTGCAGAAGACCCGAGTTCAAATCCCAGAACCCACATTGCAGCTAAAAACTGTCCATAACCCCAGTTCCAGGGGATCCAACAATCTCTTCTGTCCTCTGTAGGCAGGTGGGCATTGCATGACATGGGTGCACTTACCTACACGCAGGCAATACACACATACACATAAAATTAAAATAATAAATATTTTTGAAAAACACAGTTTATGTATTTACTGTTTTATATGTATATGTGGTGTGTGTCTGTGTGTGTGTGTGTGTGTGTGTGTGTAGCAGTTGTTCAGGGATACATGTGCCACAACACCTGTGAGCAGGTCAAAGGACAACTTACAGGAGTTAATTCTGTCTTTCATAAAGTGGGTCCAGGGGATCAAACTCAGAAAACTAAACTTGGTAGCAAGTGCTTTTAAATATGGAGCTGTCTCACCAGCCCAGTATTTAAAACTGCCTCCAAACCATTATTGTGATAGCTGTTGTCTTTTACGTTCACATTACACATGTTCTGTTTCCTCTACATGTATAACAGTACTTCGTATTTTTTGACTTTTTGAAAACAACTCACTCTTGTGTGACTCTCAATTCAGATTTACTTGTATCATGTGGAAATAAAGTGAATGTTGTGGATTTGGTTAATTTCAACTAAATAATTCATATTTCTAAGTACTATGGAATTATGTGTAATTTATAGATTCAAGCTGATAAGGAAAGAGAAGCTATGAAATAGAGAGATAAGGATATGAGATGTAGCAGCAGCTCCATTGTAGGGAAGAAATGAGACATCGACTCCCATCTAGCATCTTTACTTAATGGCTAAGGAAGTATTAAGACAGACTGTATAGAGCAAGATGAAGAGAATTCTGGATTTTCATTTTTTTTTTCTCTTGCTTTCAATTCAATACAGAAAATAGAAGAAATCGGTGGCTTAAAGTTGAATTATTTCAAATACATATGAAAATGTTCACTATAAATATATATCTTCCTCCAACTTTAAAAGAGCTCTTGTGTATCTTTAAAGATGATACAATTAAAGAGCTAATTCCATGTCCCTGAAGAAGACAAATGCACAGAGTAATAAAGATCCAGTGAGGCCATGTAAACATTGATCAATGATCTAGTGGTTAAGTTGAATCCATTGTGGAAACAGGGAAGCAGGAACAGACGCAGATAAGAATAATGGGCATCATTGCTTTGGTTTGGAAGCAAAAGATAAGACCTGTGGAAGGGAATTAAAGCAAATGAGAGCAGAGATGAATGTGTTGAGGTGAGAAAAAGAGGAAAAGGGAGAAGGGAGATAGAAAGCAAGAGAGGAGCTCATTACTAAATGGAGGAAAACTAGGGTGAGATGCATTTATCTGAAATGCAGAACTGAAACTTTAAGTCATCCTTACTTAAAACTTAAAAAATAAAATCAAAAGACTACAGGTGTGTGTGTGTGTGTGTGTGTGTGTGTGTGTGAGAGAGAGAGAGAGAGAGAGAGAGAGAGAGAGAGATTCTTTCCAAAGTCAGAAGGATATAATTTTGAGGACAGACTCCTCTCCTGTTTCCCAGCTTTACAAAATTTAACTT
>NW_008355272.1:208627-212362 GCF_000622305.1 Nannospalax galili
AGAGAGAGAGAGAGAGAGAGAGAGAGAGATTCTTTCCAAAGTGAGAAGGATAAAATTCATATTTTGAGGAGCTCCCTGTGAGAAAACCCCTATCTCCCACAGAGGGACGTTTTCATAGATGAATGCCTGGAGTTCTTCAGACCATGTCTGGACTTTGAAATTTTCCTTCATGTCTTTAGGTCTAATTCTAACCCTAAACATTAGAGATACCTATAATTAAAGTGATAGGCAAAACAATGTTTTAACAGTAAATACATTTACAAATGTAAAATATAGAGAGAAAAAGAACATCTTTTATATTTGGCTGTTACATATATTAAATATGTGAAATATTTTAAATATGTGAAAATTGCTACATTGCCTGAACAGTCTTTTTTTGGTTATGTATTTGTTTGTGGTATGTGTTTATCCGTGTTTGTTGGGGGAGGGTTTGCAAGTGTTTGTGGGTGTCCATGCACATGGAGACCCAGGATTGTTTGGCTGTCTTCCTCAAGGAATCCCCACTTTCTTTATTGAGGCAGAATTTCTTGATAAAGTGAAGACTAGCATCTCAGCGAGTCTAGCCAGTTTGCTGAGGGAACTACATGTATCCACCTCCCAAGTGCTGGAAAAAGGCTGCCTCGCCCTGCCCCCAGCTCTTCTGTGGCTTCTGGGGATCCCAACAGTGGATCTCAGTTTTGCATGGCAAATGCTTTGTCTGCTGACTCACATCCCCAGTCCCAGAAATCTTGTGCAAAAAAAATGGTAAGTTTAGGTTAATTTGCAATTAATTTTTCATCATCTCTACACCCACCCCACTACTACAAAAGTAAAAATTCCCTCACATTCTAGATAATTGTTACACAAATAACTCCCAGAGCTATGTTTTACTGTTTTAATCATCTTAGCATTTGAGATACATTCTAATTGTATGGATACTTTTTCTCTTGCTTCCTTCACAATTTGTTCATAGACATATTTAAATCTCCTTACTTAATTTTAGGAGGCACAAAATACTCCACTGATTGAAAATAAAAAGTTTATTCATCTTAATAATGGGCAGTAAAATCGTTTGCATGTTCTTATGGTTATAGATTATGTCAAATGAAAGCTTACTTAACTATCTTTTTGAAGATGTGTTTGAAGATTTTCTAGAATGGTGACACAAATATGAAAATATTGGTAAAATAACTGTTGCTAAATTTTACAATCATGTCTTCACTAACCCTTATTGAATCAGTCAGAAATTCATTTTTTAGTGTAGCCTAGTAATTTATTTTATTTATTGATTTTTTTCATAATTAGCTGATGGTTCTAGGTCCCTATATTGAATGTGGCTCACTCATTTATACTAACACTTCTGTATACACTGCTCTCTGTGAATGTATGTCTATTTCTGATGTCCTCTGTTTTTAAGTAGTCTGCACTAGTACACACAACTAATATGTCTAGCTATACTTTCATTAATATTAAATACTTTGGCAATGGTGCTCAGCTGGGGTGATGTTGCCCCTGGGGTCACTTGCCATTTCAGTACTCACTTCTGTAAAGTCAGAGATGCTGCTAAGCATCCAACACACACAATAAATAGAATCTTCCTATTTTTTCTCAGAACTAAGTTGGATTTGCCTGTGTCTTAATTCCTTTGTATAAATTTTATGATTAGGCACTTACATTCCAAGAAAAAACTATTGGACACTTTATTGAATTTATTCAATAATAGATTATTATGACAAGAATCAACAGTTTATTATATTGATTCTTCCTCTTTATTTTTTTTTAACTTTTACAAAAACTTTATTGAGAATTTCACACATGCATATACGGCTTTTCCATGCTGAACAGGGAGGGACGCAGGGTGAGGCAATTGGAGTACCCCTTCAGTGGGTCTATCTAAAAGACTCCGAAATTGCATAACTCTTATCTCTAGGAGGAAAAGAAAGTCCTTGACTGGTGACTAGGTGATGTGAAGGAGAAGTAAAGGCAAGAGTAATTAGCATTACAAGTTCTAGTCAGGGAACTAGAAAAAAGTCAGAACAGGGAAATTTTCAAATGTTCATATCAAAGTACATTGGAATTTCTTGACAGGGCTTCCAAAAGCATCCCTCTATTGGGTTCCTCCTCATTTTTCTTTTGTCTTCCAAGGCTGGACTCTATAGTGATGGGTTCAGGATTTGCTTTCAGGTATTTTGATAGCTGTTGTAGTGGTTAGAATCCATGTCAGTTCCCTCTCAAAGGCTTCTAGATATGGGGAGAAAACAAATTTATCCATCATTTTAGAACAATAGCTGGTTGTCTCCCTTAGCTACAGGTGGGCACTACAGTATTGGAGACCAAGATTTGAAGTCTTATATCCGAGCAGCACTTTCTGGTTAGGAACAAAGTCATTAATGAGAAATAATTGACTAAGTAACTTTTTACATACACTTAAGCCTAATGTCTGGGAAGTATAATCCCTTGAACTCTTAGAGAAATATACTGATGACTTTAATCTTTGGTTATACTTTCCTTTTGAGTGTTTAAGACCAAACATTTGGCCCAAATAAGTCAATTTATTTTTACGCTTTAGGTCATTTGAGGATCTGTTCCTCAGGGGTCACATGGGCTTGGGAGGAGCTCCTGGCTCCTTTCTTTTACCAGTTCTATCTATGTGAAGATAAGTCAAGTGTGTCCAATTGACTAGTTCCATCTATGTGAAGATAAGTCAAATCTATGTGAAGTATCTGGCTTCACTTCGAAGCATGAATGAGATGTTTTCTCTATGTTGACCATCCACATTGTAGACTGGACACTGGTTCAAGTCCATCTCCATCTCATGGGTTCTCCATGTCCTCCCTGAACAAGAGGACAGGTGACTCACCACAGTTACAGGACATTTTGGGAGATGTTTCATAGCCCCCTGGAACTTGGTCGACCTTGGAGGGCAAGGGGCAAAAAACTGTCCTTTAAGTCCATCTGACCACATTAGCAAAGGCCTTAAAGTATGGCTGTTAAACTTCCAATAAGGTTAGTTCCTCCAGTCTGGTACTTTTAATTATCATGTGCTATGTTTCTTCTTTTCTTCTTTCATTTATTTATCTTTCTGGGGATTTTGGATACTCTAGCATCCTCCCTCTGAAGAGGTAACCCTAAAATCGTTTAAGGATTAGATACAAGGTCCAAAATATTTTTGACATTTTTGACCTTCAGAACAGACTATGTTGCTAAGAGGCCCAAGGACATTTTGACTTTTAGCCAAGAAATGGGCTACTTTTCTTTGGGGTCTTTTTACCCCAACTGCCTAGCCAATTCCTACCTCCTATTCTTATCATGCCATCCTCGCTTGGGTAAAAGATCAAATATTCTCAGATAAACATTGACTAGATACATATTTTGTTCCTTAAACTAGCTGACTAAACTATGACATAGAAAATTTAAGGTTATGTGTATTATTTTTGTCTCATCCTTTATATATAGCAAAACTAAACAGATCTTTATCACTTGCTTATATTTCTCATTTTTTTCTATTTTGGAAAATATCTTCATTCTCATATCCTTTTAATATCTTTTGTGAAGGGGTTGCTCAAATTGCCAAAAGGGAATCAGGAAGCAGACCACTCTGGCTTCTTCCATGCTGAAGAGGAACACAGGGTGCAGTAATTGGAGTACCCCTTCAGTGGGTCTATCAAAAGACTCCCAAATTGCATAACTCTTGTCTCTAAGGGAAGAAGAAAGTCTTTGAATCATGAATAGGAGATGTGAAGGAGAAGTAAAGGC
>NW_008355272.1:213662-214184 GCF_000622305.1 Nannospalax galili
AACAGACCTTCATCACTTGCTTAGGCTTTCTCATTTTTTCTGTCTATTTTGGAAAATATCTCCATTCTCATATCATTTTAGCATCTTTTACATTCTTGTTTTCTTTTTTTTAAATAATTATGAGACATAGTAGCATTAACAAATAAATTTTCCATTGGTTGTAAAACTCTTTTCCTGGGGATGCTAAGCAATGCTTATTCCCTTTTAAGGTTCTAATGTCAAACCGGCGAAGGAGAAGTAAAGGCAAGGGTAATTAGCATTATAAGTTCTAGATAGGGTACTAGAAAAAAAGTCAGAACGGGCAATTTTCAAATGATCATATGAGAGCCCATTGGAATTTCTTGACAAAGGCTTCCAAAAGCATCCTTCTATTGGGTTCTTCCTCATTTTTCTTTTGTCTTCCAAAGTTGGACTCTAGAGTGATAGATTCATGATTTGCTTTCAGGTATTTTGATAGCTGTTGGAGTGGTTAGAATCAGTATTAGTTCCCTCTCAAAGGCTTCTAGATAGGGTTATCCATCA
>NW_008355272.1:215312-255691 GCF_000622305.1 Nannospalax galili
TTTTATTTTATTTTTTTTAAATAATTATGAGACATAGTAGCATTAACAAATAAATTTTCCATTGGTTGTAAAACTCTTTTCCTGGGGATGCTAAGCAATGCTTATTCCCTTTTAAGGTTCTAATGTCAGGCCAAAGTTTCATTAAAGTTTTACTTGGAAACCAATGAATTTGCTGAGCTTACTTACTGAGATAACAGAGGTGTTACTAAGGTATATATGTCCTGAAGTTTTGCACACTGGATAGGCTTCACCCAATATGGGTCATGCCTTCACTTCCTAGCCTTCTGCAGATTGTATACTTTAGCCCCCCCCAAATCCAGGAAGCTATGTATTATTAGGGACAAACTACATACAGTTGGCTGGGAAGACTGGCTGGATACTCCCGTGAGGGCCCAGTGACCCTGCTTGGCCCTCCTTTAATGAATGAGCACAACCGTCATCAAGCCCAACTATGACTATTTTTAGCGATCAGGCTCAGCTGAAGTCATGATGATATGGTAGTTATTTCATGTAGAACGGACTGCTGTATAGCATAATCTTATTAAAAGGACCTGGAATTTAAAAGGATTTGGTGCTAGGATCCACATATGAGGGAGAACATACATCATTTGTTTGCCTGAGTCTGTGTTACTTCACTTACTATAACAGTTTCTAGATCTGTCCATTTACCTGCAAGTTTCATTATTTCGTCTTTCTTTACTGCTGAATAGAACTCCAGTGTGTAAACATACCACATTTTTGTTAACCACTCATCAGTTGAGGGGTGCTTAGGTTGCTTCCATCTCTTAGTTATTGTGAAAAGAGCAGCAAAAAACATGCTTGTACAAGTGTCTCTACAATAGGATGAGTCCTTTGGGTATATATGCCAAGGAGTGGTATAACCGGGTCACATGGTAGGTTCATTTTTAATTTTTTAAGAATTCTCCACACTGTTTTCCATAGAGGTTGCATGAGTTTGCAATCCCACCATCAGTGAATGAGTGTTCCCCTTTCTTCACATCCTTGCCAGCATTTGGTATCATTTGTTGTCTTGATCCTAGCCATTTTGATTGGAGTAAGGTGATACCTTAGGGTGGTTTTAATTTGCATTTCCCTAATTACTAATGATGTGGAACACTTTTTGAGATGTTTCTTAGCCATCTTTCTTTCATCCTTTGAGAACTCTCTGTTTAGATCTTTAGCCCATCTTTTAATTTGGTCATGTGGTTTCTCGAGTCTTTCTTTTTTGAGTTCTTTATTATATATTCTGGATGTTAAACCTCTGCCAGATGTATCAATGAAGATTTTTTCTCATTCTGTTGGTTTTCTCTTCACTTTTTTGATTGTCTCTTTTGCTGTATAGAAGCTTTTTAGTTTAATAATGTCCCATTTATTGATTGCTGTCCTTATATCCTGTCAGGATTCTGATTTAGAATGAGACTTCTGTCTGATTTAGAAAATCTTTCCTACACCTATATGTTGTAAGTTACTGCCAATATTTTCTTCTAATAGTTTCAGGGTTTCCAGTTTCACATTGAGGTCTTTGATCCATTTGGAGTTGACTTTTGTGCAAGACAAAAGATAAGGATCTAGTTTCATTCTTCTGCAGGTGCAGATCCAGTTTTGTCAGCACCATTTGTTGAAGATGCTGTCTTTCCTCCATTGTGTGTTCTTGGCACCTTTGTCAAATATCAGGTGGCTGAAATTGCGTGTACTCAGGTTTGGATCTTCAATGTTGTTCCATTGATCTATGTTTCTGATTTTATGCCAGTAACATACTATTTTTATGACTATAGCTCTGTAGTATACTTTGACATCTGGTATTCTAATCCCCCCAGTGTTACTCTTTGTGCTCAGTGTCGCTTTGGCTATCCAGGGTCTTTTGTGCCTCCATATGAATTTAAGGATGAATTTTTCTAATTCTGTGAAGTATGTCATGGGGATTTTGATTGGGATTGCATTGAATCTACATATTTCTTGTGGTGGGATGGTCATTTTCACAATATTAATTCTCCCAATCTGTGAATATGGGAGGTCCTTCAATCTCCTGATGTCTTCCTCAATCCGTTTCTCTAAAGATTTAAAATTTTCATTGTAGAGAACTTTAGTGTCTTTGTCAGATTTATTCCAAGATATTTTTTTCTGCAGCAATTGTGAGTGGGAGCATTTCCCTGTATTCTTTCTCCTGTTGCCTGTTATTCGTATATAGAAAGGCTACTGATTTTTGTAGATTGATTTTATAACTTGCCACTACACTGAAAATGTTAACCAGTTCTAAGAGTTTTCTGGTGGAACTTTTGGGATCTCTTAGGTATAGATCCTATCATCTGCAAAAAGTGATAGCTTGACCTCTTCTCTTCCAATTAGTACTCCTTATTTTCCTTCTCATGTCTTATTGCTCTAGCAGGAGTTTCAAGCACTATGTTGAAAAGGAGTAGAGATAGTGGACATCCTTGTCTGGTTCCTGATTTTAATGGGAATGCTTCCAGTTTTTCTCCATTTAGAATGATGTTGGCTGTGGGTTTGTTGTATGTAGCTTTAATTATGTTGAAGTATGTTCCCTCCAGCCCAATTCCCTCTGGGACTTTGAATACAAATCCGTGCTGAATTTTGTCAAAAGACTTTTCTGCATCCATTGAGATGACAATGGTTTTTGTCTTTGAGTCCATTTATATGATTAATGACATTTGTTGGCTTGTGCATATTGAACCATCCCTGCATCTCTGGTATAAAGCCTACTTGTTCATGGTGAATGATCTTCTTGTTGTATGTCTGCATGTGGTTTGCAAACGTTTTGTTGAAAAATTTTGCATCTATGTTCATTAAGGGTATGGGTCTAAAGTTTTCTTTTTTGGTTATGTCTTTACCCAGTTTGAGTATTAGAGTGATGCTCATTTCATAGGAAGGATTTGGGAGTTGTCCCTTTGTTTCTATCATTTTGAATAATGTAAGTAGTATTGGTTGGAGGTCTCCTTTAAATGTGTGGTAGAATTCTGCAGTAAATCCATCTGGGCCTGGACTTTCTTTAGTCTTAAGGCTTTGCATTACTGTTTCAATTTCCTTATATGTTATGGGTCTATTTAAACTGTTGATCTCTTCCTGGTTTAACTTTGGTGGTTCCCATGATTTCAGCTATCCATCCATTTCTTTTAGACTTTCAGATTTGGTAGCATATAGGTTTAAAATATTCCCTTATAATGGTCTGGATCTTTTGAGTGTCTGTTGTGATGTTTCCCCTTTCATCTCTGATTTTGTTGATTTGGATTTGCTCTTTCTTTCTTTTGATTAACTAGGCTAAAGTTCTGTCTATCTTGTTTAGCTTTTCAAAGAAAAAAGTCTTAGATTCATTGAGACTCATTGATTCTTTGTATGTTTTCTTTGTTTCTATTTCATTAATTTCTGCTCTGATTTTTGTTATTTCTTCTCTTCGGCTGGGTTTGAGTTTAATTTGTTCTTGCCTTTCCAGTGCCATGAGTTGCAGTGTTAGGTCATTTATTTGAGCTCTTCCTAATTTTTTAATGTAGGCACTTAGAGCTATAAACTTCCCTCTTAAGACTGCTTTTAACACGTCCCAGAGGTTGTGTTGTGTTGTATTGTTCTTTCCGTTGAATTCTAAGAATTCCTTTATTTCTTTCTTAATTTCTCCTTTGACTCACTCATTGTTTAGGAGTGTGTTGTTCAATAGCCACAAGTTTGTGTAGTGACCAGGGCTTTGTCCAGTGTTGATTTTGAGCTTTATTGCTTTGTGGTCCAATAAAATGGGTGAAATTATTTCAATATTTTTTATTTGTTGAGGTTTGTTTTGTGGCCCAGTATGTGGTCAATATTTTGCAAAAGTTCCATAGAGTGCTGAGTAGAAAGTGTATTTTTTGGTGTTTGGGCGGAATAATTGAAAGATGACTGTTAGGTCCACTTAATGTGTGATATCATTTAATTCAGACATCTCTCTGTTTATTCTTTGTCTATTTGACCTGTCTGATGGAGACAGTAGGGTGTTGAAGTCCCCTACTATTACTGAGCTGGGGTTAATCTGTGTCTTAAAGTCCTATAGTGTTGTTTTTATGAATTTGGGTGCACCAGAATTTGGTGCATATATGTTAAGGATCATAGTATCTTCTTGGTTAACTGTTCTGTTGATCAAATGAAGTGACCCTTCTTATCTCTCCTGATTAGTTTAACTTTGAAGCCTATTTTGTCAGATATTAGAATTGTAACCCCTGCTTATTTCATAGTATGATTTGCTTGGAATATTCTTTTCCATCCTTTTACCTTAAGGTAGTGCCTGCCCTTGAAGGTGAGATGGGTTTCTTGAAGACAGCAGAGATGGATTTTGTTTCTTAATCCATTCACTTAGCCAGTGTCTTTTGACTGGGTAGTTCAGTCCATTGATATCTAAGGTTATTATTGAAAGATATGTGTTGGTTGCTGTCATTTTGATTGCTGTTTGTGTTCTCTGTGTAATTTTGTGTTTCCTAGATTATACCTTTATTTATTTTCTTTCGTTGTCCCTAGGGTATAGTTGTTTTTCTCTCTGCTCTCTGTATTGCTTCAAGTATTCTTTGAAGGGCTGGTTTTGAGTACATGTATTCGTTCAAGCTATTTGTGTCATGGAAGATTTTTCTTTCCCCCTCAACTATAATAAACATTTTTGCCGGGTATAGTATCCTGAGCTGGCATCTATTCTCATGTAGAACTGGAAATACCTTGGTTCAGGCTCTTCTAGCTTTCATGGTTTGCATTGATAAGTCAACTGTAATTTTGATGGGCTCTCCTTTATATGTGACTTGCTGTTTTTCTTTTGCTGCTTTCAGTATTCTCTCTTTGTTCTATACATTTTTGTGTTTTTACTGCGATATGTCACGGGGAGTTTCTGATTCTGTCTATTTGGTGTTCTATGTGCTTCCTGCATTTGTATGGGGATGTCTTTCCTTAATTTCGGGAAATTCTCTTCTACAATCCTGTTTAAGATCTGGTCAACACCATTAACCTGACATTCTTCTCCTTCTTCTATTCCCATGATCTGTAGATTTGGTCTTTTCATGGTGTCCCACATCTCTTGCATATTCCATTCCTGCGTTTTTTAAATTTTTCCATAATCTTTGCTTGAGTGGTCCAATTCTTCAACTTTATCCTCCAGTGTTGATATTCTTTCTGTTTTCCATTTCATTCATACTAGCAGTGAGGCTTTCCACTGTTGTTTCAAGTTGGCTTGTTGAGTTTTGCACTTCCTTCCTCATTTCTGCCTGAGTTTTCTTCAATGATTTTATCTCTTTTGTGAATTCATTCAAAAGTTTATCCTTATCTTCTTTTAGCTCTTTGATTTGTTTGTTCATGTGTTCTTTAAATTCTTTGATGTCCTACGTCATGTTTAAGATTTTTCTTTTAAATTCAGTGTCCTGTGTTATCTCTAGGAGGTTCTCCTTGTAGAACTCTTGTATAGGATTGGTGGTGTTTTGTGGGGATATAGTGTTTTGGCTTTCCATTTTATTATTCTTTCATTGTGGTTTTGGCATGTGAATATTTTTTGTTGTTTATAATTCTGATATGAGAATTAAGTTGAAGTATGCTTCTGTGTGTATTATCTGGGTGTCTAGATCCTTTCTTTATTGGTTATGTAAAGCTGGTTGGTTCAGGTTGTCTCAGGTTTAATTTGGAGGGAACAGACAAATGGCTTCAGATCAGCTATTCCAGGGTACCCACAGAAGCCCAATTCAGGTTCCAGTCAGGTACACTCAGGCTTCCTTCACATGGAGGCAAGATCTGGGTGCTCTAAGGCAGTCCCCTGCATTCTCAACCATATGCTAGAGGGAGGCCAGAGGGAGGCCAGAACTGGGCACTCTCTGGTGGTCTGCTGAGATCTGAGCTGCTACACCAATGGAGGTCCAAACCCACCCTCTCAGGCTGTCTGCTAGGATCTCAGCCTTAGCCTACCATAGCCAGATCTGCCCTGGGGCCTTGGGAGTGACCTTACCAAAAAGGGCAGAGTTCTGGCCTCTCTCTGGCCTCCACCCAGCAGAGGGCCTAAAAACCCAAGGGACTGCATGAGAGCTCCCATCTTGCCTCCATGTGGTATTGAGCTTCCCCTAACTGTGCCATACCCATCCTCCTACCTGGGGTTTTGTGAGACCCCTCCTAAGGCCCCAGGGCAGATCTGGCTTTGGTAGGATAAAGCTGAGCTCCTAGGGACTGAGAGCCCCTGATCCTGATTCCATGTGGTGGTAAGTTTCCCTTAATTTTACCATACCCATCCCCTTACCTGGGGTTTTGTGAGGCCCCTTTCTCTTTATTATACTATAGACATATTTGTAATTTTGTCTTTTTAAAAAGTTCCATTATTTAAATTTAATATTTTTTCTCTAAAAATCAGTCATATTTCTTTGAGATTATTTACTTGAGAATTATCTGATTTCTCTTTATTCTTTTAAAATATCTTTATCATTATTTGGTATTGCTACATAAGAATGTGATTAATTTTACATATGAATTTCTTATATCATATTATATCTTAATCTAAAAACTTTGTGGAACTATTTTGTTGTATCTAAGTAGTTTTCTATAGATTCCCTAAACTTATTATTAGTAGATACATATCATCTTATAGTAACTAGAAATTTTCAGTGTTTTTAAAAATTACTACACACAGGACTGGAGATATGTCTCAGTGGTTAAGAGAACTGTCTGCTCTTGCAGAGGACCCAGGTTCAATTCCCAACACCCACATGGCATGGAAGGACTGTCCATAACTCCAGTTCCGGGGAACCTAACACTCTCTTCTAACCTCTGCAGGCATTACATAACATGGGTGCACCTACCTACATGCAGGCAGTACACTCATACACATGAAATAAATATAATAAATAAACAAATAAAAAATAAATAAAATATTTTTTAAAAAATCACTATACATTGCACCTGCATTTCTTCTGTGCTATCAGCTAACTCTACCTCACTGCGATGACAGGGAGAGTTAGTGGCTCAACCTTCAGCAGTGAAATTTTCTGTTGGATTTATTGTATTCCTTTTGCATTTCTTTTGTTTTATGTTTTTGAGTGTATGTAAATGCATCTGTGCATTCAGTGTTCATAGAGGCCAGAAGATGGCATCATATCCCCTGGACCTGGACATACAGTTGGTTGTTAGCCACAATGTGGGTACTGGGAACCAAACCCAGGTCCTCTGCAAAGGCAACTGAGCTGTCTCTCCAGCCCTTCTGTTGGATTTTATAAGAATATTAAGAAGGTTCACTGAGTGGGCCTTTATTTCATGATGTTCTAGAATGCAGTTATCTGTTGGTTCACTGATGTAGTCTACTGTGCTTGATTTTATATCCCCTGCACACAGACTCACTTTCCCATGTCCCTATGCTCCTGCACATCAAAAACCCTCCTCATCACAGCATGTGAAGCATTGCTAATGTTTCATGTTACTTTTTCTTTGCACATGAAGCATTGCTAATGATTCGTGTTACTTTTTCTTTGCCTGTTCCATTGCCTTTGAAGTCTCCATTCTGAGTATTCACTTTATTTTTCATAATCTAAATTCTATAAATCTATTTTGTACACACACACAGATGCGAACACAGATAGATGATAGATAGATAGATAGATTATAGATACATAGATGATAGATAGATATATAGGTAGGTAGGTAGATGATAGATAGATAGATAGATAGATAGATAGATAGTAGATAGATAGATGATAGATAGACCTATGTAGTATTCCATGTTGCCTAATTGCTCTGTTCTTTGGCATTTCCTGACACAATGAGTACACATGAACAGTTCCTTGTCTGTTTTTGTGTGGAAAGGATTTATTAATCTACAATCTTTGTCCTTACAAATTAAGTTTCTTGGAATAGCTCTTGTCAGGTTGTATATGAGCAGCCATCATTGACTTGCCCAGATTTGGTCTACAGTCTATCTGTGGACTTGGTTTTATGCCACAGTGCTAGCTTGCTTTTGAAAGCCATCATTCTGATTCTTAAACATGTCAGCAGTACAGGAAAATAAAAATTCCTCCATGAACTCAATGGCATATATAATATTGAGTATTTTAGAAGTTTTTAGTTTAAAGCTGAATTTTCTACAATTTAAGGGAATAGTTTTGAATGTCATTTCAATAAATTAAAATAGTCTAATTGGTTTTTGAAAATTTCCTCCTCAAAATCTAGTTGCTAATGTATTTTCCAGAGTTAATTCCATTCCTATAATTTTATGAATTTGATCATGTATATTTCATAGTACATTTTCAACAGTTTAAAAACCTCTGTTAATTTTGTCATTGTAACATTTATATTCAGTATTTTCCCAAATGTCATTTTTTCCTAATCATTTTTGTCAAAGGTTCTTTATCTTTTCTTTCTTTACAAACCAAATTTTAGTCTTACTTTTGCTTCGTTTTTTCCTTTCAAAAATTTCCCTGCATGTTAACAGGTTTTTCTATTTGTTTTACAAGTCTGAAAGGAAACGTATTTATTTAAAATGTAGAAAAGTCAAAGGAGATTAAATGCCTCTATAGTCAGCCTCCCCAACCATTCAGCGACATTTTACAAATTGGTAGAGTCTGTTCCTCCTGTACTCCACAATTTATTTCTTTTGTTATATGTTCAAATTTTAAAAAAAGTGTAAAATTTCTTAATGAGATATAATATGCATAATGTAAATGTAATTATCTTTTTTTAAGTTTTGTGTAAACCAAGTTATGCATTTGCTTATTAAGTATAGTCACTTTCCAATAATTTGCAAGTAAATTTTCTATTTTTTTCTCTTTACTTTCATAATATTTTTATTCTTTGAGAATTTCACACATTCATACAATGTTTTTCACTCATATTAACTTCCTCCAAGTCTTCCTGAATCCCTCTTCATGTCCTCTTTCCAACTAGGGTAGGGAGAGGCAGTTTTCTTTAGGGGTAAGGCTACAGCAGGTTGAGCATACTCCAGTGGATTGGCTAAACACTCTCACATACAGGGGCAACACTAACTGGAATTAGTAAATTGTATCTGTTTATTTTGACTAACTCATTTTACTTTTCATCCTTGATTTCTCAGGTTCTTTCTTCCAGAACTTGGTTTTAGATAAGTGTAGTTCCATGGTTTGGCTCCTCAATGCCCCTTGAAAGCTCATAATCTAAAGGCTTAGTCACAGATTATGTTGATACTTGGAAAAGTCTTTAAGGAGGGCAGAAGGGAAGGAGTTTAGGTCAAGGGGATTTTGCGATACCAGCCTCCCTCTTCTCTCTCCTCCTTTTCTTCTTCTTCCTCCTCCTCCTCATCTTCATCCTCCTCCTCTCTGCTGAACATGCCACGATGAGATGAATAGGCCTCTTCTACCACACATTCCCATTGTACATCACATGCCCAAAGTCACAATCCCAAATGACAATAGACACAACTTTAAGACAATGATTCAAATAATTCATTCCAGATTTTAAATTGTTCATCAGTTCCTCTGTCACAGTGACAAAAAGTTGGAAAACTCGGTCATTTGGAGTATAGATTCCTTTTAGGTACTGGCAAGAGGAACAGAGCACTTGCAGCACAGGGTACAAGGGTTTACCTTTAGTTGAATATAACAGTGTTTCTCAAAGGAGGTGTGTCAGATAACTCTTCTGCTATGCTATATCTTCATTAATACTAAGCATCATGTTCAGAGGAATGCTGGGACAGATAAGAAAGTGAGGGAAGAAAATCTAAGCCGCTCACTATCACTGACTTCTTCACTGGCATGCCTGGTGTGCATCTGAGTTGCCATCTCCTTGAGAATTAGAAGTCTGGGTACAGAGCCTTAGAAAGCACCCAATTTCAAGGCTGTGGAGAACTTTGCCCTTGATAAAATTAGGCCTTACTCTCAATCCTTCTCAATAGCCTTCTTTTCATATATTTTAATTATTTCATTTCCTGAGGGGTGTGTACAGTTGCTGCACTAGGGTTCTTAGCTGCATATCCCTGATGATTAATGGTGTTGAGCATATTTTCATATGTGTCTGAGGTACTTTGATACCCTCTTTAGTGGATTGCCTCTTCCAGTCCTTTGTCCAATTTTAATTAGATCGGCTATGTTTCCACTTATTATTTTTTGGAAATTCTTTCCATATTTTCTTCTTGAATCTATTGTTGCAGATTTTATTCCAAATATGAGCTCTGACTTGATCTTCCCTTCACATACCTTAATGGTTTCTTTTAGTAAATGAAATTTCTTAATTTTAGCAGTTTGGTTTTAAATATTGTTTCCTCTGGATACTGCTTTTGTGCTGTATTTTTTAAATCTTCCTTCTTCTCTTCTTTATTTATGAGTTTTCTAGTAATGTATTTTTAGTATTCTTAGTAATGGTAATCTTTAGACTTGTAAATGAATTCTATAAATTAATTAGTCTTCCACAAATCCAAATGTGAAGTTTTTCCTATCCTCTCTAAAACAAACCTCTGCCTCCCAAGGCTCAGGGATCATTGAGAAAGAGGAGACAGAAAGATTGTGAGAGCCAGGGGTGGTGGATGACCACAAGGAAACAGAGTCCACCAAACAGCTGGTCAGTTACTCATATGAATTCATATCAATGGTGACAGCATGCACAAGCCCCACCCAAGCTCAAACAAGACCAAATCCCAACATAGTCTTGGGGAAGTATGGAAGAAATCCCATCCCAACCTAAGTAACTTTTGGCAATTGATGACTGCTAGGAGGAAAAGAAATATTGTCTTACAGGGATGGAACTCTTAGTGGGCCAAGTGGATGGACCCACACTGAAAGACATACATATCATACTCTGTAGTACTCTATAGTATGTATATATACAGTATATATGAGTTCATTACATTGGTTGTAGGGGAGCGGGACAGATGGGGCATTTAAATACCATCAAACTATAATGTATGTAATAGCAAAAAATTCAATAAAATATAAAATAATTAAAAACCATTTTTTCTAATTCATTAATCTTTTAATATTACTATTTATTTGTTTTTAACATTCTAGTGTGAGTTTAATTGGATATTCTCTCCATTGCTTCTGGAGATGAATACATGGGTCATTGGTTTTTGAAGATGTTTTAAAATTCATGCTCATTAAAACATTTTAGAGTTATTTCTTCTGTATGTAGAAATTTAACTAAATGTGTGTTTTGATTGAGAATACTTTTATTTCTATTTAGTTAAAATATTTTCTAATTTACAGGCGATTTCCTTGTTCCTCTTTGTTTAAAGGGCTGAGAATTTGTTTATGTTACTGGTGTATAGCCCCCCTCCCCCACACACACAATTTTATTAGATCTTTGAGAATTTCCTAGTGTCTTTTGATCATATTCACTCTGGAGTATTTTAAGAGCATCTATGGTCTTTTTTTTCGCTCTGTTTCCATTTCATCTTAGGTCAGAAGCTAGTCAACATTTTCCCAAAGGAACAGGATTATTAGGGTATGTGGTCCTTGCCCCTGCTCCCTCCCCACACTCTCCCTGTTGTAGCACCAGCTCTCATATGCCATCAAAATGTATGGCTATGACTATACATAAGTAACATTTCTTTTCCAGACAGAGTCTTGACATATAGCTTAGGTTAGCCTACAATTCAAAATCTTCCCAACTCTAACTGCCAAGGACTAGAATTAAAACATGTCCGGCTCTCCCAGGATAACTCATGAACGAAAATGTAGATCTTAATTTGGCAACCCTTGGGTTAGATTGGATTAGTATAACAAGTATCCCTCAAACCTCAGTGGTTCAACATAAAATGTTGATTTCACTAATCTCTTTATTCACATGGTACACGATAATTTAAGATTCATAAGAGGGACTCTGTTTTATGCGGTTATCCAGGCACCTTAGATAAAGGATTCTTTTGGCAAAGAATGCATTGGTAAATAATTGTTCACTTCAGAAAAGATATCCATTAATTCATTCATTACACCTGTAAGAACTAGTCACATGATCCCACCATGCTTAAAGAAACCAATAGTCAGCTGGGTGTGGTGGTGCATGCCTTTAATCCCAGCACTTGGGAGGCAGAGGCAGAGGCAGGTGGATCTCTGGGAGTTCAAGGCTAGCCTGGTCTACCTAGTGAGTTCCAAGCTAGCTGGGGCTAGAGGGAGACATTGTCTCAAAAAAGCCCCCCCCCAAAAAAAAAGAAAAGAAAAAAGGAACCAATAGTCAAAATGACATAGGATAAGAACTAAAACCCATTTGTGTGGGTTTTGATCTTTTCTTAATAGCTTCCCAACTCTAAGATCCATAGATCTATCTTTTAATTTTTAGTTCCTGCCAGAGGCACATCTACATTTTTATTTAAAGTATTCATTGAATTTTAATGACTACTTTTGATTTCTAAACACACCACCTTCTTCCCTTTCAAATCTGATATTTGAAAATGTTCTATAATTTCTTAAGTATTTTCTAAATTTCCCATTGTCTATCTAACCTTCATGACAGTTTGCAGCTTCTTTCATGGAGGCCTGATGAAGCCACAGTGTCAGGGCACCTGCTCTTTCCTGCCTCCCAGGTCCCTTCCTGCTTCTGTCATCCTGAGTGTTTTCATGCTGGTTTACTCCACGATGCTGCAGAACTAAAAGTCCTGCTACTTCATCTTTCTGTTGCTGCCATGTTAATCTAGAGATCCTGGATGGTCATTGTCTAGTGTTTGTAGTTGGGTTTGTTTTCTCTGCCCAATAAATGATTAAAAGTCAGGAAAATCTCAGGCAGAGATTTTATTAAAAAATATGAAGACTAGGCCGGGCGTGGTGGTGCATGCCTTTAATCCCAGTCCTCGGGCAGCAGAGGCAGGTGGATCTCTGTGAGTTGGAGGCCCACCCGGTCTCCATAGCCAATCCAGGACAGCTAGGGATAGAGGGAGACCCTGTATCAAAAAGGCAACATAACAACAACAACAAAACAACAACCACAACAACAAAAAAACTTGAAGACTGACGCATCTATACACACACTCACACAGAGAAACAAAGCTCTATAGAAGTGGAAAGGGGACCAGGAAGCCTAGTATCCAACTTTCCCTGGAGAGGGCCTGTGCTTTAAAGGTTTTAGTGGTTTGCCCTCCCCTAATTTTGGATTGGTCAACTTAAACAAAGAAGAGAAGTTGGATAGGTCACAGACACAAACTTAGATTTTTCCAGGGGTGTGTGACTCTAAGCAGGTCAGTTTAACAGGCCCTGTGAGAGTTGAAAAATAAGACCTTCCTGGTGACCAAGAATAAACAGGAAGTATGCCATGTTTATTATGGCTCAGTGACCCTGTTTGCTTATTAGGGATTTAGTCCCTTTCATTTTGAGGTGTTAGTGAGAAAAAAAATAAAGTTATGTAGCTAATTTGGAAAGAGAAAATTTTAATTTAAAGTAAATTTTCCCTTAATGTTCATCATCTACTCTTGTAGTTCCCATATCATATTTTTAATATAAAACATAAAATGGTCTGTGAAATGTATACCTATTCATTATGAGACACTCTCCGTAGATTATTTCACATAATGCTCACAACAACTTTAGGACTGAAATAATAATTTGGAGGATAACTTGCTCTGGCTCATTCAACTGCTATGTGGTATAGCCAGGATTTTAACCCTGTGTTTCATTCAAATATGTGCACATTACTATTCAACGAATATTTCTTCCCTTCAATGTTAAAAATTAAAATCTAATTTTGTTATTTGACAACAGAATTGCAATAAAATTTGTAACTTTTAAAGCAAATTAGTAATGAAAAATCTTTGCTGTGATTAAATCAGCAGTCCCTTTGCTCTTCATCCAAAACATGATCAGACAATCATTTAAATGCTCTGCAATGTGTCTGGAAGTGATTGAATGGAACTATCACATAAAATATGAAATATACTTAGAAATAACTGCTGTACATTTTTATTGAAATTTTGTGCAATTCATGCAAAAAAATAATCAGCTTTAGTTTCCAGCCCCATCTCGACTCCCCTCTCATAGCCCACCAGATTTCATGAATTCTGTCATGTTTGTTAAGGTCTATAGAGTCAAGTTAGTGTACCCACATGTCCCTCAGAGCAAGTTCTTTCTGTGAGGGCTATTAGTCTCTCAGAGTCTCTCCCTTAAAGAATATCAACTCTCCCTCACCCAGCAATAATCATCTGCCAGTGAACAGCTATGTTAGGAGCCTGCTGCCAATTTCCCAAGTTCTATAATGGGTTTTAGTCTACTTGAGTTTTCATGGGTCTTGCGTATGCTGTCACCATTGATGTAGGTTCATATGAGCAAGTTCCCAGGAGCCTGTAAGTCTCCGTTTCCATAAGGTCATGCATCTCCTCTTTCCTTCACTCTTACTATCTTTCTACCTCCCAATTCTTCAATGGTCCATGGGTCATGGGTGGGTGAAGTGTGTTTATTTTTTAGACAGTGTCTCACTTTGTAGCCCAAGCTAGGCTGGAACTCACTATTTAGCCCTAGCTGGTCTTAAACATGTGGTGATTCACCTGCCTCAGTCTCCCATGTGCTGGGATTATAGGAATGAGACACATGGCTCCTGAAATGAAGCCATCATGAACTTGAAGAGACACACAATATATATTTTAGATGTTTGTTTGAAAGAATACAGAATGGTGAACAGCTGTTCATATGGACCTTATTTCTTATTGTGGAACTGACAACTTTGTCTTATTTAGAGTACATGAATTTATGTAGTGGATTTTAATATTTAGTAACCCTATAAAATGTACAGCAGATCCAACTGGAGTTGACTTTTGTGAAAAGTGGAAGACATGGGTCTATATTCATTCTAGAGTTTTGCCAGCACCATTTGTTGAAGATGTTATCTTTCCTCCAGTGACTGTTCTTGGCCCCTTTGTCAAGTATCAGGTGGCTGAAATTGCATGTACTTATATTTGGGTCTTCAGTTTTGTTCCATTGATCTATGGATCTATTTTTGTGCCAGTACCATGTTGTTTTTATGACTATAGATGTATAATATAGTTTGAAATCTGGTATAGTAATTCCCCCAGCATTGTTCTTAGTTTTCAGGGTTGCTTTGGCTATCCAGGGTTTGTTGTGCTTCAATATGAAGGTTAGGATTTTTTTCCCAATTCTGTGAAGTATTTCATGGTGATTTTGATTGGCATTGTATTGATTCTATAAATGGCTTTTGGTAGGATGGTCATTTTCATAACATTAATTCTTCCAATCCATGAGCATGGGAGGCCCTTCCATCTTCTGATGTATTCAGCAATCTTTCTTTAAAGATTTAAAATTTTCATTTATATGTTTTAATGTCTTTGGTCAGGTTTATTCCAAGATATTATATTTTGAGGCTATTGTGAATGGGAGGGTTTCTATATACTCTTTCTCCAATTGCTTGTTATTGGTATATAGAAAGACTACTAATTTCATAGATTAATATTATAACCTGCCACTTTGCTGAAAGTGTTAATTATTTCTAGGAGTTTTCTGGTGGATTTTTTTTACATCTCTTAGACATAATATCATATAATCTGTAGAAAAGTGATAATTTGGCCTCTTTTTTCCCAATTAGTACCCCTTTAATTTACTTCTCTTGTCATATTGCTCTAATAAGAGTTTCAAACACTATATTAAAAAAGACTGGAGATAGTGGACAGCTTTATCTGGACCCTGATTAACATGAAACTCTGAAACTGTTAGAAGAAAACATTGGTAATATCCTACAATATATTAGTATAGGAAAGGATTTTCTGAACTGGACATCAATCACTCAGAAATTTAAGGAATTCAAGAATCAACAAGTGGGATCTCATTAAACTAAAAAGCTCCTGTACATCAAAAGGAGCAATCAATGAAGTTAAAAGAAAACCCACAGAGTGGAAGAAAATCATCACCAGCGACACATCTGATAGAGGTTTAACATCCACCTCCAGAATATATAAAGAAATCAACAAACAATCAAGAGAGCAAGTAACCCAATTAAAAGATGGGCTAAGAATCTGAACAAGAGTTCTCAAAAGAAATAAAGATGGCCAAGAAACATCTTTCAAAGTGTTCAACATCACTAGTAATTAGGGAAATGCAAATTAAAACCACTTTAAGATTTCATCTTACCTCCGTCAGACTGGCTAAGATCAAGGGAACAAATGATACCAAATGTTGGAGAGGATGTGGGGAAAGGGAAAATGCTCATTCACTGCTGGTGGGACTGCAAATTTTTGTAACCCCTATGGAAAGCAATGTGGAGAACTCTTAAGAAACTAAAAATGAACCTATCATTTGACCCGGTTATACCACTCCTTGGCATAGACCTGAAGAACTCATCCTATTGCAGACACTTTGTACAACCATGTTTGTTGCTGCTCTTTTCACAATAGCTAAGAATGGGAATGTCCTCAACTGATGAGTGGATAATGAAAATGTGGTACATTTGCACAATGGTATTCTACTCAGTTGTAAAGAAAGATGAAATCATGAAATTTGCAGGTAAATGGATGGAACTAGAAACTGTTATACTAAATGAAGTAACACAGACTTAGAAAAACAATGTATGTTCTCTTTCATATGTGGATCTAGCACCAACTCCTTTTAAGTGAGTATGTATCCAGACATAGCTGTGGGACCCAAAATAATGTAAAGGAACCAAGGAGGTAAAGGGAAAGAAAGAACTTGAGAGAAGACAACAGTAAGATACAGGTGTTACTGATGGAGAATTGGATAAAATTGGGGTTATTTAAATGGGAGGAGGGGAGCAAGGGTTATATAAGGAATCTTGTGGATAAAGAGAAAGAAGGAGCTCAAGAAAGGTGGAACCATAGGAGACTGGAATTATCAAGGGAGAAATGGGGAAAATGGGGAAACCATGGTGGAAGTGTTAGACAATGAGAGAGAGAGAGAGAGAGAGAGAGAGAGGAGAGAGAGATAAATAGTGCATAGCTAGTTTAAAAAAAAACCAGAGGGAATCTTTCCGTCAACCTAATGACAAATTACACATATATTATCTCTACACAAGTCCATGTGCATAGCTAAATGCTACATAACAAGAAACATTGCCAGACAGGAGAAGCCTTCCTTTGAGTTGTTGGCCAGGGTGGTTCAAGAGACTCCCAAAATTACTCAGGGTATTATCACAGCCCTTGATGGCCTTCCAGAACTTGAAAGAAAGACCCTACTGCTGAATACAGAACATACTTTGGACACAGGATTTGGAGCAATAGAGCTGCAACTAACCTGAAACCAATTTCCCTGAAAGCTAGCTCTCATAGCTTTGGAGAGCACTATGAAGGTACCAAGGGAAAACATCAATCTATGGCCCAACACCAGCTTTAAGTCCAAATAACCACATCAATGGACAGCACAGCATACACCGTTGGTACAGTAGTGGCACTTTTATCTTGGGGGCAATCAACAGGTACCCAATTGAATTAAAAGCCCACTCAATGGATCTTAGAGAAAACCCCAAGACTGCCATCCCTAGACTAATGTGATTTCTTACTCTGTGCAAAATATGTATCCTTATATTTACAGACAAATATCCCAGTAACCTCTCATCAAAGAAACTCATTTTTCACCAGCTGGAGACAATTACCAAGTACCACAACTGGTCACACATGGACATTGTCTATGAATTGCCCAAGCCCAAGTGACATATGTACCATGCAACCTCTACACCTAAGGCTCATGGAACCTAGAACAGAGATAAAGAAGAGGACACTAATGAATCTCTCAGTTCTCATTAGTGAAGCTCCCTCATACAGTGGAGGGCCAGGAACACAAAAGTTCACAAATGGCCAAAATGTAGAGATCAAGAGTCTGCCGAATGCTGGTCCTTGGATAGGACTCCCTTAAACTTCACCTACCCAAGGCTCAGGGACCATTGCTGAAGAGGGGGTGAAAAGACTGTAAGAGTCAGGTAGCAAATGTAGGACCTATGGAAACAGAGCCCTACAAGCCCTGGACCCTGCTCATATGTTTCTATGGCAATCACGTCAGTATACACAAGTCCCATGCAAATTCAGGTAGACAAAAACCCAGCATAGAACTGGGAAAATGAACAGCAATATTTCTTCTTATGTGACAAAATATTGGCAGATGATTGTTGCTAGGTGAAGAAGAGCTGATCTTCCTAATATCAAGAGACTTTAGAGAGGCTGACTAGATCTAAGTTGAAGGACTTGCACTGGGGAATGTCTGGGGACACTGACTTGATATTTGGGCCTTAGCAGGTATGACAGAGTATATGGGCTCCAGTGGGCTCTATGGGAAGGTACCAGTGGGAATGGGCATATAAAGATGATTAAGATATTCTGTATGAAATACACAAAAATTCAATAAAAATCTTTTTTAAAAGCACAGCTGAAATATTGATCCTTATATTTACAGAGAAGTATGCCAGTTAACTCATCAAAGAGGCTTCTTTGACAATAGATGAAGACTGTCACAGAGTGCTATTACAGAGTTCCACAATTAATACACAGAGAATAATTGTGAGATGCCCAATCCTACATGATACATTTACAATTCAATCTCTATACATAAGGCTCACAAAACATAGTGGTACAAGGTGTAGAGAAAATAATAATACATCTTTCAACTCTCATCAAGGAAGTTTCCTCATGCAACACAGGGCAGTTAACACAAATGGTCATGAATGGTCAAAGTATAGAGAATAAGAGTCTGCAGAGTGTTGGTCCCTGGACAGGACTCCTATATTAAACTTTACCCACCCAGGGTTCAGGGAACATTATGGAAGAGGGGGTGGAAAGATTGTAAGAGGCAGGGAGTCTATGGAAAGAGAGTCACACAGGCTCCTGGGATCTTGCTCATATGAACCTACAGGACACCAAATGCCGAGTCACAAGGGTCAAAATTAATGCTGAATTTCCACCAACCCCCATGGCCTTCATTAATACCCACAGGATGCCTTAATATTAATGATTATAGCAAAGGGCCTAGTCAGAAATGAATGATAAGTTATGATCTCATTCCTTGATTTATGCAAAGAAGAAATAACTAATGCTACTATGTAAATTGGGTTGAAATAAATTCCACTGATGAGGAAAGGAAAACTCTAAGTGTTGTATCATTAAAACTCAGGGAAATAGTCCATATATGAGAAAGGACTTGAATTATTTTAATTTCAATGGTACTTTAATTTGTTCATTAGTCCCATTAGACAACATCCTGTTTGCTAGACACATCACACGTGCACATGGGTTTCAATGTAGGTTTTCACTGCCTCTTCCAATCAAACAGCAGCTCGTCAGGGCTGTCCATCATGAAATTTCGGGTTACATCTAGTAACCGAGGATGAACTTAGGAATCTACCTTTGGAAGAAATTAGACTTGGATTTGGGAGACATGAGCTAAATTTCAACTGTACCTCAAAATATGTTTGACTTTGAGCAATTAAGTTAATCTTTCAGAAATTCTGATTCTGAAACTGTAAAATGAGAATTATAATACCTGTCTATTGTTGAGTAGATCAAATAAGATAATGCAGATAAAAGCACTTTAATGTAAAATACTACACATTTAAGAACAATTATTATTCTTTGACTCTGAGCTGCCCTTCAGCTGAATCCACTTGTAAAAGCCTTGAGGAGTCCCAATGAAACTTTTTAAAGAATAGGCTCCCATCATGCTGACTAGTAAAAATGAATCAGACTAGAGAATGTAATAGAAAGACGAAATGAAGAAAGGGAGGGAGAGAGAGAGAGGGAGGAAACAATGGGAATGGAAAGACCGATATGCCCTGAAGTTTCGTGTTCCTCCAACAGTCAGATGTTGTATCCTAACACCAACATGATACCAATAAGAGGAAGTGTCTCTCAGAAAATGTTGAAGTATGGAGCCTCCCTTCATGAATGTATTGGTTCCTGTAAGAAATATGTTAAGGGTGCTGTCTTGCCTCTTCCACCATTTTGGGACATAGCAACAATTGCCATCAATAGGGAGAAAGTCAGTCCTTAGCAAATATGTCAATGTCCTGATCTTGTACTTCCTAGCACCAAAACTGTAAGAAATAAATTTGTGTTGCTTATAAACTTCCCAGTCTAAATTATTTTGTTTCAACAGTAATAATCTAAGATCATAGATAGATAGATAGATAGATAGATGATAGATGATAGACAGACAGACAGACAGACAGACACACACACACGCACACATATCATTATATCATCCAGTGAATAAAAGAAAATATTTTGATAGGTTACAGCCATTTTTCTACTGTCTTTCACCACACACAGAGAATGAGGGGAAATGACTTTTCAAGCTGGCCATTTTTCTTCTCCTGATGTGCTGTGAGTACTTCTATGGTGTCAGATGTTTATTTATAGCACCATTTAATCGGTTGCTCACTGCAGCATTAGTTTATATGGAAATGAAAATACTTATTTGTTTATTGCTATTATTTGTTTGTTTACTTCAGCATTGTACAGTTAAATGAAAGACTCCATGATGCCTGTTTACATAATTACATTACATTTCTATGTGCTCAAGCCAGAACCAGTTTAGACCTGTCATTCTACTGTATTTAGGGCTTACAAAAATCCCAGTTCGGAAATAAATTTTATTTTCATTCTGTTTTAGTGATTTGTAATTATTGTTCTTCAAATCTTCTAAAGTGTATAAAAGACAATCTAAAATGTAAGATAATGTTTTTAAAAAGACAGCAATTATATTTGCTTCCTAAGTAATGTGAACATATTCATTTCTGAAAATGATGGCATTAAAGTATTAGATTTCATATGCACAGATGGGGGTATATAAACTAGGAAGATCATAAATCCTGTATTTTTGCCCATGTTTATTTTAGGGTTATTATGAATTTTATTTGACCTCAGTAATTGTCACATCCTGGACAAAGACTTGTTGAGTTAAGTAGTATATCTACCCACCATCAATAATTACTTAGCAAACTGAGGCTATAGCTCTGTGGTATAGCCAGTGTAGCATGGACAAGGCCCAGGATTCAATCTCCAGCATTTTTAAAATGACTCTGAGCTTGAGCCCAGTGTATTCTCCAAACTGGCTGAATGCTTTCTCTCCACACAGTGATCTATCCTAGATCATGCCTCCCTGTCTCCTACATATCCTTCTCAGGTTTACTTAGAGTTTTCCTTGTCTTGAGCTGCCTTTTTGAGTCAGCACATGCTATTCCAGACAGAGTCTATACTTTCAAGGCCACCTGCATTTGGTCTTGGCTATGTGACTCCTTGGGAATAGAATTAGAGTAGAAGTGGTTTGCACTGCTTTGGGGATTCCGTAATCAGCAGAAGTTGTATACGTTGTCTTGTAAACTTAATCTTTTTCATATGTTGAAGTTTTGTTATCTCCATGGTTTTCACCCTTGTGTATAAACCCACACACTGCTTCAAGGAGAACTATTGCCCATCCCCCTGCCTTGCATGCTAGAAGTATACATGTGTCCCAGTTGTGTGGTTGTGAGGCAGAGGAGGAATGGCCAAGATGTATCAGATTGAACCAAAAGGTAAAGTATCCTTTATTCTTTCAAGTCACTGAGATTTTAGAAGTTGTGTGTTATACCAGTAAATATTAATTATTCTGGCTAATGAATATTGGCTGAAAAGTGGGAATATTGACATTATATTAAAATGTAATGTGGGTAGCCTTGGATATGAGGTGAGCAGAAAGAACCTGGTACTGGTGGTTGAGAAGACAGCCATCCCAATTTAACAATGAAACTCAGCAAAATGGTTATAAAGTGCCTGAAGTATAGGGAAAAACTTAAAAAAAATAGTTGTTACCCCTGGGGCATGGATTCATCCAGTGGAGAGCCTTATCAACCTATCCGACTCTATAAGCATTCTCTCTCTCTCTCTCTCTCTCTCTCTTTCTTTCTCTCTGTCTCTCTCTCACAAACACACAATATGGGGAAAAGATCTAAATATGATCAAAATGTATTGAATGAAATTCACAAAAATTCAATAAAAATTATTTAAATTAGTTATTATTAAGGTGGTATTAGGGACTATTGGTAGATTGGGAAGGCATTTTAAGAAAATTTGTGCTTAATCAGAAATTATCCTTCTTACAAGCAGAAGTAAATTAAATGAAACAGATAGTATCTGGAAAATTTGAGCTTTTAAAGCTTGGAAAAACTGTTTGAGATGTTGTGATAGTAAAAGAGGGATTGGAGAAGTTTTTGAATGATCTAACTCAGTGGGTTAGTTAAAGTGGGCGATTCAGGTCAAAGACCAGGCTGAGTCTTAAAGAGGTCTTAATTAAGTTGAGGGAGCTGGGGGAAATGAAAGCCAATACAATGGTTCCAAAGCCCTCTGAAAGCTATCTGTGTGTGGTTAGTGGCAAGTGGAACGTAAGTGGTGAATTAATCAAAATCTCAGTATTGAAGGAGATTATTCCACTAAGAAGCCCTAAGCTGAGAACAAAAACTTGTTTTATGAAACTTAGCAACAGGCACTTAAAAACCATTTCTGGCAAGGAGCATTGACTCACCTGGACCAATACAGGAATTAAAGATGGGGATGAGGGCCTGGCACCCTTGCCTTGGTTTTGCATGTCTCTTTTACTTTGAGTTAACCAACTTCTTAACTCTGTGTAGTCATGTTAACCCCTCAAGAAGTTTGTGGCTAAAATCCCTGTGATGTTTAACCTAGCTCATCCTCCATGAAGGCTAAAGGCAAAAAGATGGCATTCATCTTGCCCTCAGGTTTCATAGTGCCTCATCCTAAATCCCCGAAAGGTGCCAAAGGCCTCTAGTCATTATCCTTAATCTGTTGCTATCTAAAATTCCAGGAACAGCAAAGGTTGTCATGTTAATTGACCCCTGGATGGGACAATTATCAGTGATGGTATACCTGGAGCAGGAATAATCATTGACATCAGATTGATCCCTTCAAGCAATGACATCCATCATAAGTTCTCAGACTACCTTGCAGAATCAGAACACAATGATTAAATCAGACCACACCTTGACCAAGGCTACTTAATTATGCATAACTTTCTCCTCCTGTACCAGTTATTTCTGCATTTAGATCTAAAGCTAAAGACTACGTCAGATTCCCAAGGATGGACTTTAGTCACTGAACTCATTATCTTTTCCTCTTTTAAATGTGTCACACTATAGAAACTCCTCCTGATCTTCAGCATTATTCAATTCTTTGATCGGTATATTGAACAGAGTGGCAAAGCATAGTTGAGGTTTGTGAAACTAGGAGTTTTTCCCTAGAACTCTAGTAACAAGACAAATGCAGAGCCCTGAGCTTAAAGGTCCTACTCTGCCTGGAGTGAGAGTAGCATAGCCTTTCACAGGCCCCATGGCTGCGATCAGAGATGGCTGCAAACGTCTTTACTCTCGTTCTTCCAGAAAAGTGTACTATGCAGTAACTCTAAAAGTCTATCTCAGTCAGCACAACAACTGTGCTATGCTGGGTGTGGGGCTTGGGTGGGGAAGGGGGTTAAGGATGAGAATGGCATATTAGTTCCCAACTCTCTGGATCCAGGGCTTAAACTTAGGTCCATCCTCATTCATCTACCACACCCATTTCAATTGCCCTGAGGAATGGACACAGACTCTTAGTTAAGTTTCCTTCTTTGGGTAGTAGTGATACAGTAAGAAATACTGAGGGAGATTCTAGGAGAAACTGTGGACTGTGACCCTGCTCTGATCTGCTGCCTGGGTATGTTCTGTGGCTCATGCCTCTGCCACAGCACCAGCCTCTGCAGTTCATGGTGCCTGGTATCTCCCAGAACCAAGCAGATTGCCTGGCAGCACATCTTCAAACATTTGAAATAGTGTCATCAATGACATGTCTCTTTATTAGTAGCTTTTATAGACTGCTATATTCCAATGAATTCCAAAGGGCAGATTTCCAGTCTGGCCCACCAGTCAGATACCACAGTGACTTTGATGACATCATAGAGACATACAAAGGCCACTCCAATGAATTTGGGCCTCAGAACTGAATTGGGAGCATTCAAGCAAAGAACCCTGGCTTGGGAGAGCTATATCAGTCTCAAATAGGGGCTGTTCTATCTGTAACTTTCAGCGCTGTTTTCTCACTAATGCTTCTAATCACTCCAGTTCCCTGTTAGAGTTTATAATGCTTCTTAGTAGTTCCCCTGCTCAAACTACTGTGTGGATTCTCTCTCCTGAGATGACCAGACAGTACAGTATACTAAGTGGGTTGAATGGTTGGTTGTATGATCAGAGAAGAATATATATATTTTTTTAATTTTTTATTTATTATTTTTATTTTTATGTGTATGAGTGCTTTGCCTGCATGCATGTTTCTTTTTAAAGTAATTCTACAGTAATAATTAGACCAACTCACTGGAAAGGCTCAGTCTTCTTCAGGTCAGTGAATGTCTATCAGGACCAATCTGCTTTTATATGCCCTGAACTACATGCTCAGGATGACTTTATTTCATGCTTCAACTTTGATCTTTATCGATCCCAAGAGTTATGACTGCTATTTCAAAACCTCGTAACTCACCTCCAGAGAATGATACCAACTTGAGCCAGATTTGACAATTTTTTATGACAGGATCCCAACCCCATCTCATTTATCAGTTAAGAACATCCTCAGTTGTTATAACAGATTGAAGAACCTTCATATTTTTAAAAGATTTATTTTATATTTACATATATAAGAAGTGGGTCCTGTGGAGCTGGAGTTACAGGAGGTTGTGAGCTGACTTACAGTGCTGGAAACTGAACTCTTGGTCTTCTACAAGAGAAGCAAGTACTCTAAATCACTGAACCATCTCTCCCACTTAAACAGCAAATTTTTGCTACTCTCCCACAGCAAGAACAAAGGCAGGCAATCACTACTCTCATGAAAGTAGTTCAATCTTTCTGCCATTCTTGTAGCTTTCTTCTTCTGGTCACAGCGTGGTTGCCTCAACTCCAGCCATCGTATCTACACATAAGACAAAGGACTATGGAAGCGGGAAAATGATCTCTGCAGCCACATCTTCTTGAACTGGGAATGTAAACATATGGCTTTTCAGCCTACTGACTAAGATGAAATATAACAAGTTCAGAACTTATTTCTGGTCATTCCCTTCAGCTGACATCCATAGATGTATGTCTTCCTGCTGATACAGGAGGATCCCGGCACTAGGCATCAAGCTTATGAGCACTGTCTCTGAGAAATCAAGCCTTAGATTGTGTGTTGCTGCATCACCAAAATGTTGGGTGTCTCACATCGGAGCATACTGAACCTAAAATGCGATTGGTAACCGACTACTGGTCATGCCTCCTATTTAGTTTGATACATTGTACCTCAGTCATCTCTTAGCTCAACATCTCACCCTTGCAGTGTAGTCTTGGGGACCATCCATGTTTTCACCTTACTTGTATTAGGGGTGTCTAGAAGAAGAAAACCTATATAATATATGTATATATGTTAAAACAAGCTTAATCTCATGGATTCACATGACACATGTTGGGTGGTCCAGAATCCTATCTTCACACTGGGGAGGCCAACAACCCAGAAGCTGCTGATTACATGAGGCAGGATGCCTCGGTATTCCCATTCTGGTGCTGAGAGCCTGGTGGATTCCTGGAGAGCCACTGGTCTTCAGTCTACATCAGAGGTTTCAGAAGTTGTGTTCTGATGTCGTGGAAGAATAGCAACAGCAGCAGCAGCAGGACATACACAGGGTAGATGAACATACCATGACAACATGAAGGCAGGTAGGAACAAAGCGAAAGCTTTTCTTTCTCTGACTTTAACTGTGTGCAACTGGAAGGTGACACCCACATTTTGGATGTGTTTTCTCACTTTAATTAAACTGATGAAGAAAATCCCTCACAGATGTGTACAATAGATTGTCTATTAGTTGAATCTAGACCTAGTTAAGCTGACAAGATTAACCATCACATTGTCCAATGTGCTATGCAATACAGTAATGTATGTTCTGTGACACTTTAGAACTAGATTTCAGTAGTCCTGCAAAATTCTCCTAAACTATTATAAAAGCACTGGAATGCAGTCGGCACCCAGCCTGGTGCCGAGTCTGGATTCTCATTGGGTGTATCAGAAGAATTAGAGGATTCCTCAGTATCATCAGATAACAGCCAGAGTGTCACAGAACATACATGACTGGCATTGCCACTGCTTAGTACAATGCCTGAAATACTGCTGACTTCATTTTTCCTTTTGCTTCTCTAATCTTCTTTATTTGTTTTATTTATTCTCTATATGTCTGTCTCTCCACCTCTGCCTCCCTCTGTGTCTCTGTCTCTGTCTCATCTCACAGGCACACACACACACACACACACACACACACACACACACACACACACACCTTTTCTCGCAGTTTATTGACTATTTTGTTGCCTGTCCAAAGGTCCAAATCAGAGGCTGAGCTCCAGCATGCATGGGTCAGATACTCTAAGCACTACAGTGGAGACCAGTGGCCTGGGCACAGGTGCCAGGCTTAATACTGTCATCTGAGCCATCCGTGGTTAGGCTCTCCCTCCCTACCTGTAGCTGTGTAGCTGGCTCCCACTGCCTTCCCTGCCAGTGACCAGGGCTCTTCGTGTCTCAGAAAATACAAGGCAGGTTGCTGTTCTGTTCTAGACTTGCACTGAACTCCCCACAGCTGTGGTTGCGAATCTTTTGTTTATATTTGTAAACTAAGTGAATTTGACATGGACATCACTAAGGGGAAATTCATTTGGAACATTGAAATGCCATTTTTAGAGTCACATTTGTAATCCTAACTGCCCTTTCAAATCCACAGAAAACTGTTGCTTCTTATTCCCTGCTTTCTTGCCGCAGTGCAGCTCTGTTTGCAGTCCCACAGTGTGACAAGAACAAGATTTCTTTTCAAGACAGACTTGACACCAGATAAACACCAACATGGGCTCTTTATGTTGCTGTAAACTTTCTGCTTGCAGAGCTACAGATAGAACAATGGAAATAGAGAATTAGGTTCTAGTCAAAGAGCTCTGTGCTGGCCTGTTGGAAATGTGGCTGCTCACAGTATTTAAGGTTAAAGGAAAGGCATATAAAAATGTGACAGTGCATGCCAGTTTGCCCCTGGGGAACTATCATCGCTATGTAGGCAGAGTAGAAATTTCTCCTATTAGCTAGCTTGCCTTCAGGCTTAGAACTTGCCCTTAGCCTCTCTGGCCTCACTTCAGTCATCTCTCTCTCTCTCTGTGTCTCTTTCTCAGCCTTATAGACCAGCCACTGGGCTCAAGTGCACAGTTAATCTTAATATCATATGCACAACTTACCTAAACTGACTCCCAGTGTCTGTATAACAAGACATAGATTTACCTTCTTATTGATCCCTGGGGTCATAAAGGACATGGTGCTCTTGAGAGGGCAGGTGGGAGAGTTTGCAAAGTTAGTGGGGAGAAGAGTTTGGGGGAAACCAGCTGAGTTCATTTTCACACTTGTAAAAAAAAATTGTGCTCTTCCAGGAGGATTATAGAATAGGGCAAAAAGGATGTGATCTAGGATGCAGGGTCAACGCATGAAATGCATGTTAATGCTGCAGCTTGAACCTGGTGTGTCTAATTTCCTATGGCCCACCTTAGTTTGAGAAATGTTAGGTGAAGTATCGAAGAGAGGAAATTTCCAAAATAATTGATGTGCTCTTCATTCTCCTAGCCACAATTTCACCAAACAGTTAAGAAACAATGCTTATCAGTATATGTGGAGTTTATCTTGGCTGTCCATGTAGGAAAAAAAAGCTTTCAATTTTCCTTACCTTCCATGTAGTATACAACATACAGTAACAACAAATGACAACACTGTAATGGGGCAACCCATATTGTGTGCAAATTATGAGACAGGTGCTGTTTTAAACTTTTATGTTACCTGGAACCAGGGACTGCAGTTTTATGTACAAAGCTAATTTTTTAGGGTTTATTTTTGTTATTTTAAACTATGTATGCATGTGTGGGTCTGGGGATTGTGGTATGTACGTATGTGAAGCTATAAAATGTTGTCAAACCCTGAGGAACAAGATTTACAGGTAGTTGTGAGCTGCTCAGTATGGGTAATTCAGCTGAAATCTTGTCCTCTGCAAGAGCAGTATGTACTCTTAACTGCTGCGCTATCTCTGTCTCAAATGTGTACCCGAAGTTGACATCAAGCTTGTAGTCACCCTGCCTCGACCTCTTCAGTATATCCTAAAAATATGCACCACCACAACTGGCCTTAACTTACAGGTACAAAGCAGGTGGTTAATAGATATTTATTTTAGCTATGAATGACTAAAGAACAAATTCTAAAACTTTGGGAGATACTTCCTCATTATTTCCTTCTTTCCTCTGTGTAGATTAAAAATGAGACCAGTATGGATGGGTCACACATGTGTAATTATAATATTTAGAAAATGAACGAAGAAGGTCAGGAGTTCAAAGTTACTCTGAACTAAATAGACTTGAGATATTTAAGCCTATGGTATTTAAGATTTTTGTCTTAAAAATTAAATTAGTAAGAGTATTTAAATGGGAGGGGGAGAGGGTTATACAAGGAACTTTGTGGGGAAGACAGTGCTCAAGAGAGGGGGACACCATAGGAGGCAGATTTTATCAAGTGTAACATGGGGAAATGGGGGTATTTTAACTGTGGAGGGAAGTGGGAGGGCTAGATGGGGGGAGAAAGAGAGAGAGTGAGGATAAATAAGGCATTGTTGTATGAAAAACCTGAGGGAAAAAACCTATTAGTTCAAAAACCCTGAAAAATAATACATATAATGTCTCTACATGACTCCATGTGTAATGCTGAAGGCTATATAACAAGAGACAATGCCAGACAGGTGAAACCTACGTCTGAGTTGTTGGCCAGGGTAGTCCAAACAAATCCCAGAATTACACAGGTTATTGCCACAGCCCCAGAACTTGGAAGTAAATCCCTACTGCTGGACATACTTTGGACACAGGATTTGGAGAAATGGAGCTGGAACTGACATGGAATCCACCCCCCAAAGGCTAGTTTTCACAGCTTAAGAGAACACTATACAAGATACTAAGGAAGAGCATCAATCAATGGTCAAATCCCAGCTTCAAGACCTAATAATCACAATGACTGGCACAGCAAACTATATTGGGGCAATAGTGGCACTTTTATTGGGGGGGTAATCAACAGCTACCTAATTGAATTTAAATCCCACTCAATAAGAGGGAATTCATGTGTGGTACTGTAAACATAGCCAAATACATATGACTGGAGGGGTCATAGATCTTAGCGAGAACTCTAAGACCATAGACCTTAGAGAAAACCCCAGTGTCATAGATCTTAGAGAAAACTCCAGGACAAATGTAATTTCTTACTATGTACTAACTATGGATCATTATATTTACAGACAAATATGCCAGTCACCTCTCATCAAGGAAGCTTCTCTTGCAACACATGGTGACTATTACAGAGTTTCACAACTGGTCATACACAGAAATTGTCTGTGAAATGCCCAGTCCTAGGTGACATGTCTACAATGGAACATCTATGCCTAAGGTTTATGCAACAAAATAAAATATCAAGTAGACTTACTACTAATGAATCTCTCAACTCTCATCAACAAAGGTCCCTCACACAGTAGAGGTCCATGAACATAAAAGGATACAGATGGCCAAAGCTAGAGAATAAGATTCTGTAGAGTGTGGGTCTTGGGACAAGGCTCCTACATTAAAATTCACCCACCCAGGGCTCAGTCCATTGCAGAATAGCAGGCAGAAAGAGTGTAAGATCTAGGGGAGAAGGTACCTGACCAGCATAGAACTGTGGAAATGGATATCAGGACCCAACCTTAGATGAAGAACTATTGCAGTTGATTACTGCTGGGTAGGAACACCTGATCTTCTCAAAGGGAGGGACTCTAGACAGTTTGACTAGAGCTCAGTGGATGAACTTTCACTGAGGGATGTTCAGGGCAAATGACTTGATTAATAGGCCTTAATATCAACGGAAGAATGAATAAAATCAATGACAGAATGAATAAAATCCAGAGAGAGGGTCTGTGGGAGGGTGCCAACTGGGAAGGTGGTATAATGATGATTAAGATGTTCTATATGAAATGTATACACACACACACACACACACACACACACATATATATATATATATATATATTTATTCAATAAAAAATAAAAAAAGAAATAGGCCAAAGATATGAACTGATTATTCCGAGGAGATCATTAGCCAAGTAAGCATTGGAAAGTACGATGGCAGCCGATGATAAGCCAGTAGCCATCAAAAACTGGTGTTGGAATGGTTGATTGTTCCATCCTGTACATGCTCATGATTAGACTGTGTATGCACAATCTCTACAGGTGCATGATGAGAGTGTGCCTGCACAGTGCCATCTCTCCATTCCACTCCTGGATATGCCTCTGAGCAACTGGATGTACAGACATTAATTGCAAAGTTCCCTGGTCTGCTCTAAGGCAGCAGGGGTCAAATAGAGGGAGTCTACTTGTCTCATATCTGCACAACAATAAGCAAAACATGATGAATGCATAATGTGGAATACTTTGCACAAGTGTAGAAAATGAATGGCAAATCATGAAAGGAATGAATTCCTTAAGCCATAGTGCCGAGTGAACTACGAAGTTCCATCTCATATAAGTTCTATAGCATATAATTTGTGTAAAATTAAAATCCATGCATAACAGTTGAAGCATATTCAAGATCATATAGCACAGTGAACTGTGAAGGACAATTTAGGACTGATGAAAGCTGTTGCATAGGACTGTCCTCCGACCAGCAGACTACAGAAAGATGACTTCTTCCCAGGCTTGGTTGCACAGGCTTGCTTAGAATCATCACAGCCAAACTTGTTGACTGTTATGTTCTGCAATAAGGGAGGGGTACAGAGAGTCAGCCTCCCAACCAATCTGTAGACCCTAGTTGCACAAGGGAGAGGGGATAAGGGTATATAAACTAAGGAGTCTTGGTAAGGGGAGCCACGATCCATGCCTGGATGGAGACTTTCCAGCACGGCCTTAGGAGGAGAGCAAAAATAGTCCTGAAAGTAAACTCTTACCTATTTCTCTGTAAACTCTTACCTATTGAGTAAGCCCAGTAAACTCATTGGTTTCCCAGACTGTACTTTGGAGGGAAAATAGTGAATGACTAAAAATAAAATAAAATAAAATGAAAAATAAAAATTCCTAGGTTGGGGATGTACCTCAGTTAACAGAGTGCTTTCCTAACATACAAGATGCTCTGGGTGTGATTGCCCGGACCGCGTAAGTAGGACATGGTGGTACACGTCTCTAATCCCAGAATTCAGGAGCTGAAGAAAGGAGGATCAGAAATTCAAGGACAGACTGGTTTACATAACAAATTTGAGACAAGTCTAGCCAAGAGAGTCTGTCTTCAAAAGAAAGGCCAACAAAAAAGAAGCATAGAACAAGGTAATAGAAGGGAAGAAACCCAGCATCACAGAAAAAATACACTTTTTTTTTCCTCTCTGGTCTATTTTAAGTAGCTGATACCTGACCACTTATTTATTCTTGGATAATGAGGGAAAACTTTTCCTCATTTTAATAGTTTTCTAAATGCTTTCACCCACCATAAGGAATAGAGCAGTTGAAATCCCAACTTTGCCCTGAGAGATACCCGGCTGTTTGTTTTCCCAGCCTGCAAAGTAAGTTTCCTGGGAGAAGTTTGCTGTGGCCATCTGATCTGCATTTAGCTATTTTTTTTTAATTCTGAAATTTGAGCACACATTTGATACCCTATCCTCCAAACTATACAAATACTCCATTAAAATATAGTGCTCAAAGTGATAAAGTCAGATAGCCATATTATTTTGTTTTCCTAATGGCATTCCTAATCAAATATAATGATAAGGACTATACGATATGTATCTAGTGGTATATTATATAGGACATTATGTCCAATTTACTCATCTTTTAAATGAGAAAGTAAAGTTCAACAACTTAAATAAGGGGGCAGACCTTATTTTTCTCAGACTTAGAACCTCAAGCCAAGAACTATCTTCACCCCTCATGAAACAGGGCAATGAACACAAAAGGTCACAAATGGCCAAAGCATAGAGAATAAGAGTCTGCAGTATGTGGATCCCTGGTCAGGACTCCTATATTAAACTTCATCCTCCATGGCTCATGACCATTGCAAAAGAGGGGGTGAAAGACTGTAAGAGCCAGGATAGGATGTACATGACCACATGGAAACAGAGTCTTACAGGCTCCTGGGAACTTGCTCATATGCACTTGCAGCAGTGGTGTCAGCATGCACAAGATGCATTCATACTCAGACCCAACTCAGAACTGAGGAAACGGGCAACAGGTCCAAACCTAAGCCAAAAAGTAATGGCAACTAATTACTGCTGGGTGAGGGAGTGCTGATCTTCTTTAAGGAAGAGACTCTGGACAGGCTGACTAGACCTCAGTGGATAAACTTGCACTGAGGGATGTCTGGGTGCAGTAACTTTGCACTATGAATTAGAAGCAGAGTTACTCAAAGGAACGGATGAACCATACCTAAAGTGACAGACTGAAATTAAACAGTCAGGCAGACCGTGGTAACCATGGAGGTAACACTACTAAGATCACATTTAGAGACTAGCTTGAAGGTCAGTTGCAGACTAGTTTGAATAAAGTCTCAAACAGCAGCATTAAAGGTAACACTATATTGTTGATAGTTTTATTATTATTCATTCAATTACATATTCACAAATTATAACTCAATATTTAGAAAATTGATTCGAACTTGGCCTTAAAAACTGCCCTGGAGACCAAAGATCAATCACAATTCTGTTTTCCACCAGGAAGGCCCTCCTACACAGGCAAGCCCAGCACAGTTTTAACAAGCATTCAAACCCTGAATTAAGACATCTTCCCATCAAAAAGAAAATCAGTCTGGATTTATGCAAGTAGGTTTAATGGAAGGAAATTTCTCTAAAAGGTTAATTTCTGCCTTCAGCAAAAACTTCATAATGGGTTATTATATGGCAACAGTGGAGTGGTGAAATTAGGAGTGTGCTATAGTTGATGCTGCTGCAAAAGTGATTTTGGAAAAAATCCAGCACACAGGACAAAACCAGAAGGAAAAGCCTGGGCCTTGCCTCATGTAGTTGACTACATGTGAGTTCATTGCCTACCTTTAAAGCCTGGTGATTTCACTTGACTTTCTCTCAGCAGTTTCTTTCCTAACAATCCCTTAGTCTCTACTTTTAGGAAAAACCACATAGCAAGAAGGGAAAGAATTTATATACACTCTAGTATCCCAGGCCCTATGTACTTTTGGAGCAGCTGTTTGCCGACACAGCAATCCATTTTAGAAACTGAAATATCTGAACTTTTAACATTAATCAAATAACCGATGCTTAAAAATCACTTCTGTGTGTGTGTGTGTGTGTGTGTGTGTGTGTGTGTGTGTGTGTGTGTGTAAGCATCAAATAGGCTCAGCTGTCTGGCCAACAAACCCCAAGGATCTGTCTATCTCCATTTCTCCAGTGATAGTATTACAAGCATGTACTACCATGATGTTTTTTTACTTGAGTTCAAGGGATCAAAGTAGGTCTTCATGTTTGCAAGGCAAGCACGTTATTGAATGAGCTATCTCTAAATCTGACATTTTCTCATTTTTAAAACATGTTAGCATAAATTTAATACTTGCATCTATTATTGTTGTAACATTTTATAAAATATTTGATGCTCGGATAGATGTTAAAGGATTTTACGTGGCATATTTAGAGAAATTCATATAAAAGGACGTTTCAAGGAAAAGATGTTGAACAGAGTATTAGGCTTGGTCTTGCAATGCTTAGATTCAAGTGCTGCCTTGTCCACTGTGTCTTAGGAAGCTGGTCTTCCCATAGCGACTGTTCCTCTATCAGTAACACCAGGAAAGCTAGATAAGATGCAGTTTTAATTCCTTTCAGTTTTAAAATTCTATGATTCTGCAATTACATTTATCTTGTCCTTTAGAATACTAAACAGAGCCACAAATAGTCATTTAATAAACATCTCTACATAGCATCACATTTTTATGTTTACTGTTTGTCTTCCTCTAAATCATTCCAGCTTTTGAAAGTCTCCAACTTAAGATCTTGCAAATTGTACATTTCATTTTGTTTATATATTTAGGTAGCCATGATGCCTTCAGGGTTATGGTTATAAATGATGACACTGGCTTGTTATAAGAAGCAAATACCTCCAGGAAAATGTTTCCCAATAGAATTCAAAGTGTTTCCACCCAATATACCCCCAACTCCAACACACACTTATACGCTGAAGTTTTAAAACAAATCGAGTAAAGAAGCCTTGTTAGCATGCCAGCTATTAGTAGAAAAACAACAGAAAAATATCACTGATCATTTTGCTTCTGTGTTTTTCAGTGAAAGAATTTAGCAATTTTATGTGGCTTTCTAAAAAAATCTTTTTATGTTTGCCTGAGTACTTGCTTACAATCATTTTTTTTTCCATAGATTCATGGATCTTGGAATGGACACGTGTTTCTTTTCACTCAGTTGTCAAAAGTAATTGTTTATTTTTTAAAGGGGATTATGTGAAAGCAATCCCTTCTAGTAATTATGGAATAATATGGGTCCCAAAGCAGTGTCCGCCAGCACAATCGAGCTTTTCTTCACTGGCAGCTGTTAGCCTCTTCCTTTCCTTGATGCTCAGGTTGATCTATTGTTTATGTAATATTGAAAAATTGATTGACACATGCCTCACTCCATTATTAATAGTTGCAGTAGGTGAAAGGTAGAGCTGGGTTTCATTTTATTCCAATGGTCTCTCTGTGATAGATAACATACCCACAATCATGGTGCCAATATTTAAATTGACACAAGAACTTAGGTGTCCAAACTATCTTTCTAAGGCTGTTTAAGCATAGGGGTGAGCCGTTGACTGCATTATAGTTTGTCATTTATTAGTCTTAAGATTAGTACGTGGGACACAACAAATAGCCAGGTTTCTAGTCTTCTTGGATAGACAGGCCTGGTAGAAAAGGAGCAAAACGTCAGCAGAAGGACAGAGAAGATGCTCAGCTCCACAAGAGCCAGATAACAAATGTTTTTGCTTCAGTTTACTAAAGTATTATCCTTCTAAAGGTAATGGTGCAACTGCAAAAGGCAAGTATGTGCTCTCTAGAGACAGAGGTTTACATAGCCTGCAACAGGGAACATGCCCTGTTTAATCTGTGAATATTATATAGGAATTAAAGAAGGCTATGATTTGGAGTTTGTCAGTTATTCTCAAAGCTGAAATAGCTTACAAAAGCCCAGTTTCACTCTCACCCCAAAGTGGCCAAGCTAATTGGTAACATGAAGGAGTCCCGATACCTGAAGCCCCATGGTACTAAGCTCTTTATTTGGAAGGGACCTCAGGTTATTGGATAATTTTGTAACTCTATTATTTATTTACTTATTTATTTTTTATTTGAGACAAGGTCTCATTTATCTAATCTGTTCTCAAACTTACTATGTACCTGAGCTGAAGATGATCTTAAATTTCAGATCTCTCTGCCGCTACCTCCTGACTCCTGAGATTAAAAGTACACACCAGTATATCTGGGTTATACAGTGGGAAGGATTGAAGCCAGGGCTTCCTACATGTTGTGCAGCACTCTACGAGCTAAGATACATGTCCTACCCTATTTTAAGCTCACTGGAGTGGCACTCTCCTCTCTCCTGAGTGCTGACATGTTTCTTCCTGAGTTCTCCTACTAGGCCACATGTGCCAAGAGAAAGGAAAGTGGTGGCAGGTATCAGACCTTGAACTTGGTATTCATGGAATGTGATAAGTTGCAGGACTGACACCCACAGTTCCTTTTGAGTATTGTCCAGAGGCCTAGGAAAAGATAAAGCTTCTTCCTTGACCATAATGGTAATGATTTTTTAAAACCCATAACCACAGAGAAAAGATAATGAACTGTCCTTGTGTGTGGTATTCCCTACTAAAAAATACCAGACAACATTTTATTATTACCACTGTTTTATATCAACCTCTCTATTCAAGGCCTGATCTGAGACTAAATAATGGTCAATGAAAATGAAATAAGAAAGCACATAAGTGAATGGTTGAATAGGCTGGAAGAAATAACTCACGTTGGGATTAACTGTAAATTAGCACACCTTAAATTGACACCAATCAACTCACACAGGAAAAGAGGAGAAATACGAGTGTGAACTTTATCCATTACATTTGTTCAAAGAATACACTTGGTGGCAGGAAATGTGAGTAGAAGAGGTTAGGAGAGAAAAGGCTGGGGAGCATTATGAGTAGTTAAGAGAAAGATGAAATGGCATAAACATACACAAAGCATGCATGGCCCATGAAGAAAAGGTAGGCAAGAGTGAGAGAACCGACTCGTCTCCTGAGACTCATGTCCTTCAATATCTGTAATACTTACAAGAGCAAGAAGTATGACGCAAGCCAGCCCAGCAACCCTCAACAACCACACAACTCTCAGGTAGCTCAACAATCTCAAGGAAGAGGGTTTTATTCCTCTGTATGTTAACTGTTGTTTTAACTGGTTCAGCGATGACCGACCTTTCTATTTAACAAAAGGAGGTTCATAATATGATAGAAAGTAGGTCAGCACCTGTTTGATGGACAGCTACTTAGCCTACATAGGCTCCAGGCTTAAGAGATCAGGAGCACAGTGTAAAACAAAAATTCACACTCTCTGAGATACAAGGGGAAATACTGAAGCTGAGATGGGAACAGATATTTAGGATTATTGCTAGAATAAGCTTTCTTTTCTTAGCACTGATGTGACAATGTGCTTTCTTCAAGGAATCTGATGTTCTTACTTTATATAACCTAACTGTACCCAATAGGAACACTATATGATCAAATTGTGCCCAATAGAACTGTGCTTCTCAAAAGATGAACCCCAGTCCAAAAATGTCAATATCACTTGGGACCTTGTTAGAAATTTAATTTATCAAACTCCATCACAGGCTGTGGATTACCCTCCAGGAGTGGGCTCAGGCCTGCTGTAATAAGCCACTCAGGAATTTTCATAATTGAGAAGGGCTGAGGGATGAGATTCACAATGTGGGGAAATTTTGTGATTCACATTAGGCATGTGAAACACTGCACAGAGTGTTAAGACATGCAGTTATCTAGGTAACCCAGGAATAGGCTGCATCTGGTGTCTTCCCTTCCATAATCTCCTTTCCACTTTCCAGGATTCTTCTCATTTCTTAATAAGGTTCAGTGCTGTTGTGCCTCTCTCTCCTGAGTGGAAAATGCACTGGGAACCTGAACAAAGAGCGTGCCTGCTGAGCACCCTTCCCATTCATTACACTTTCCAGGACTGTGATTAACAGAGGACTGGATACAGACCTTTTCACCAGAGGAGTCCCTTCAAAGCTAATATGTCTACTAACAGGGCCATACTTCAAAGTAATATGCCAACTATAGACCTAATCAATACGCTCTGAGCACACTTGCAATAAAATTGAGCCTTGAAGCATCCTGTTACAATCATATGCTTTTCTACCTAAAAGGGACTAAAGGTTCTCTACGTCCTTGACAATGAAGATCATTCATTGTACTATTGGCATAGCAATGTCCTTTCAGGCAGAACATTATGCAGTACTGGTCAGCTAATCTGTCATGGTGCAAATGTGTGCGTGTGTGTGTGTGTGTGTGTGTGTGTGTGTGTCTATTGTGCACATGTAAATAAACAATCACCCTAGGCATTCAATTTAATCAAGAGATACTATCATAAAATTTGTGTGCAAATGAAGCAAAAATAATTGAGGCCCCTTTGGAGGTCTCTTATTACATATATTAAATATATTTTGGGGTATCATTTACACTGCAGGCTCTAGAAAGGTATAATCATTGGGAAAGTAAAAGACTTTTGCCCAGTTCATGTGGCTTCCAATCTTGATTCTCCCACTTATTAAGCTATATAAGAGAATATTTTTTTTGGTCTTTTTGAAACAGGGTTTCCCTGTAGCCCAAGCTGGCCTGGAGCTCACTATGTAGACCAGGCTAGACTTGAACTCACAGAGATCTGCCTGCCTCTGCCTCCCAAGTGCTGGGACTATAGACATGCGCCACCATGCCTGGCTATAACTGAACTTTTTACTTTTCTAATTAAATTGTTTATCTCATCTGTACAACGAGGAAAATAGTATTTAACATGAAATTTTATAGTGGAGCATTTTGTGAGACAATATCAGCAAACCAACTTGATTTAAGAGGTTCAAGTCAACAAACAGTATTATAAAATGCCATGATCTTCCTTTTGGGATGAGGGTATGACAGATACTTACAGATACTTACAAAGCATCAAACCACAATAGAAGAGATAAATGGCCAACTAGTTGAGCATGAGAGGACATGGTTAATTGTTTAATAAATTATTTAAGAGGTCATATTTGGAAGAACAGAGAGATCAGGCGTCAGAACATATTCAGATTGGAGGACAACTGGAAAGATTGCTCAGTGGTTAAGTGCACTGGCTGCTCTTGCAGAGAACCCATGTTAGGTTTTAAACCTGTAGCTCCAGTTCCAGGGAATCAGATGCCACCTTCTGACCTCTGTGGCATTGTAAGACATGGGTGTACTTACATATATGCAGGCAATACACTCGTATACATAAATGATAAATTATACATAAATATTATGAGATTTAAATCTGTTTTGCAAAGTAAGGGAAAAAGAGATAAAAAGGTGTGAGGAGGTAAGACCCTGCTAGAGAGACTTGGGAGGTTGAAGAGAAGCTCACGTGGCTGAGAAGCTGACACCTGGGCACCCACCATGAATGTTCAGATTAGTTTAAAAGGTAGTCATGGGTAGGCTACCACACAGAGGTCTCTGAGATCTTTGAATGTCAAGTCAATGCATCATATGGACAACTGAAGGAGACTGTCTTTCTAATTCACTTTAATCTGTCCTAAGCCCAAATAATTCAACAGATCTAGTTACCTTTTCTACCTATTCATCATACTTTCAAAGTTATCTAGGTTAAGAAGATAAAGCATGATAAATATGATTTAGGCTATCGTCACCTCCCTGATGTGTAGCCAGGACAGCTGCATCCTATCAGCCTCTTTACACTGCCCACTACTTGTGACTCTGTGTTGGTGGTTTTGGTGGCACACTTTTGAATTTCTTGTGTCTCATTTCATGCTTCCTCAGGCAGATTGGTAAAGCCTCTTGGTCGTCAAAGCCACCTACAGCAGCTCTGATAAACACATAACTCATATTTCACCACTCCCTCCCCTAGGCCTTCCTTGTGTCCCAGTTACTTATTCTAAACTTCTATGTTTGCATTTTAATCCTTCTCAATGGTACCTAGAAATGTTTCTCAGGTGCCTTTTCTTTTTAACCCATATTGAGTAAATATGATTATTTTCATAGAATTCATGGTACTTAGATTTATAAGTACATCTAACGCTGTCAGTTCTCTGCCTTCTGTTTTCAGATTTTTGAGTGCTGCTTTTTGCTATAATTTGGTCTTATCAACTATTTTCTGTTGTGATTTTCATTGTGAATTTCTTAGAGTGATACCATTACTATTAAAGTCCCACCCAATACTGCAATTGAAATAAACATTTTTCCAATATTTATTAGCCATTTTTCTTCTTAATTTCTGATTCTAAACTCTTCTTTAAGACTATATCTGTATTTCCTACATAAATTAATATAATGTCACCCAGACAATAAAAGATTGAAAAATTATAAAATAGATGGAGTTTCTCCATTATAGAGAACAAGTTTTTTTGAATTATTATTTTATGTGTATGAGTGTATTGCCTGCATGTATGTGAGTTCATCTGTATTGTGGAATACCCTGGAACTGGAGTTAAGGATGGTTCGTAGGTACCATGCAGGTGCTAGGAATAGAACCAGGGTCCTCTGCAAAAGCAGTCAGTGCTCTTAACCATTGAGCCATCTTTCCAGCCCCAAGATGTTTTTATTTTAAATAAATATATGTAGAATACCCACCAGTTTCTTATTTCTTTGTGGTGTAAATATGGAACTCTGTCCATCAGGACCTTCCACATAAGTGAGAGGAAATGTCTCAGGGCCATACAAGAGGTGTTTCTGACCCACAATGACCTCACTCTATAGCTATCCATGTCCTGCTCAAGGATATAAGAGAGAGTATAGTCCCTGGTACTCTTGGACTGGGGGGCAGTTCAGTGAGTAAAGTGCTTGTTGTGAAAGCCTAAAGATCTGGGATAAGATCCTTATACCCATGTGAAAAGCCAGGTGTAGTGGTCCACAGCTGTAATCCTAGCACTGGAAGGCAGAGACAGGAGGCTCCTGGGGGCTTGATGGCCAGCCAGGCTAACAGTTCATTTGGCCCCAGGTTCAATGAGAGACTCTGCTTCAAGAAATATGCTGAAGAAAATAATGAAGAAACCAGACATTGACCTCTAGCCTTCCACAAAGGTGAAACAATCTACACACACACACACACACACACACACACACACACACACACACACACACACACACACACACACACACACCACTCTGAGAGAGAGAGAGAGAAGAGAGAGAGAGAGAGAGAGAGAGAGAGAGAG
>NW_008355272.1:255703-260547 GCF_000622305.1 Nannospalax galili
TTTGAAGACAAGCTGGAAGATGTGAGCAAGTCACACAGGGCTTGAAATTAATTCCACAGGCTGTGCTTAATTCCCATTTTAGATGGAAGGTTAAATATAAACTTAGAGAGATCCATAGAGTCACAGTTATGAAATCCAGCTTGAACTTTGGTTCAAATCCCAACTAAACCATGAGCTACTGGGAACACTGCATCAATCCTCTAGGCTTTAGTTTCCTCAAATGTTTTTTTTTTCTTTTTATTCTATGTGTATGGGTGTGTTACTTGCATGTATGTAAGTACGTGCACCCATGTCATGCAATGCCCATGGAGTTTAGAAGAGGGCATCAGATCCCCTGGAGCTGGAGTTATAGGTGGTTGTTAGCCACCATTTTGGTGCTGGAAATTGAACCTGGGTCCTCTGCAAGAGAATCAGTGTTCTTTACTGTTGATCCAACTCTCCTGCCCATACCTCGAATGTGAAATGGGGTTAATAATAGCACCTATCTCAAAATGTTGTGAAGATGCAATGAGTTTACATTCACATAATGCTTAGAATGCTTTATTTAACAATGTATTGTATATTTGCTAATACTATCTGTGGTAAGCAAAATTCATATAAATTAACCCAAATGAGCTTTGCTCTCATATAATCCCATTCTTTTTATGTCATGGATGGACATAACTATGATAAAATTCCATTCTTGTGATAATGCCATGAATAAACAGAAGTTACCTTTCTGTCAGAGTGGATAAAATCAAATCACACTACAGAAGCTTTACCTAGCTATCAGAGCACAGAGGCAGACATTCAATAGAGGAGAGGTTCGGCAGGCTGTTGCTGATTTTAGAATTCTACAAGTCAAGAAATGCAGTTAGCCAACATGAGCTAATAACAATATGCAGGTCACAACCAGCAAAGCAAAGAAAGAAAGCTCTGTCTCAACCCCACAAGGAGCAGACTTCAGCCAATAGCTCTACTGAGCTTGGAAGCAGATTCATATCTAATCCTCCAGGTAAAATCTCAGTGTAGAAGACACTTTGATCTCAGCTTGGAGGTATGTGGAGCAGAAAAGCCAGGGAGGTTCCTTGCATAGACCTTTAAGTCAAGTGTTGCTTCTTTATGCAGCTAAAATTGGAGGGATCTTTTTGGAAGCAATGTAAAAGTAAATCTAGATAGCAATATACCTCCATGGCATTACCCTTTGCTCTTGAGGCCCATAGCCTCCTATCTCTGTTTTCTGCTTTGTCCTACTTCAATCCCATTCAGATTTCAAACAGGGAAGGTGTTCCTTGGATTGGAAACATCTGTTATGACATTTTCCTCATATTGTCCAGCACTAGTTATATAAGGTTCTTGTCACTAGTTATATAAAAAAAAACATTCAAGAGATTGACAACATTTGGGTATGGAGAGATGTTTCAGTGGTTAAGAACACTGACTGCTCTTGCAGAGGACCTGGGTTCAGTTCCCAGAACTTACAGGATGGGTAACAATGCTCTGTAATTGATAATTCCAGTTCCAGGGAATTCAATGCCCTCTTCTGGCTTCTATAGGCATTGCATGACATGGATGCACTTACATATATGCAAGCAACATACTCATACACATAAAAAATAATAAAAGTTAAAACAAGAGTGTGCGATCATCATTTCTATACCATATTCTTTTTTCAAGGGGAACAAATTAGATTGCTTAATGTCTCCATGTTCTTCTTAACTCATAATCTTTTTAACAAAATAATTAAAGAGAAAGGAGAGAGAGACAGGAGGGAGAGAGAGAGAGAGAGAGAGAGAGAGAGAGAGAGAGAGAGAGAGAGAGATTAAGGTGGGCAATGATCCCCAAAGTTTTATATTGACTTCTCTGCCTTTCTGGGCCTTGCTCACTCTTACCCTTTGTGATGTCAAGTGTTTGTGGTCTTGTTATCTTAAAGAGACATGAACAACAGCAATTAAAAGAATCCAATGAGACTAAAAGTGTCCAGAAAATGGTATTGGCCTTTCTGGACTGTCACTGGGTTTATATCAGGCTCCATGGAGACCTGTTCCAACAGGGGAGCAGGATGGTTTCCTCCATGTCCTGCTTCTCTTGTTGGTCTTTGCTGAGTGACTTTATTGACACAGTTGATTCATTTAAGTTAAATAAAATTGAGAGGCAGGGAATGTTGAAGATATCAGAGGAATAAAATGTTGGCTTCATGAAGTAAATTGAGAATCACTTGAAATGTGTTGATGCTGCTGCATTGCAATATAGGTATGAGTACAGCCGGCAATGTGTCTGTCAGAGATGTGCCAGAGATGTTGCAGAACAGGATTCTGATGAAAATATCGTCACCAGAGGAATGAGACTTATGGTTCAGAACCCTCATAATCACGATAAGTAGTGACCTAGAAAGATCAATTTCTAATCAACAGCAGACACCCTAAGGGCTTGCTGCTTATCCCAATCCAACCTGATTTTGTTAGGACCATATTCCTCTATGACATTTACTTAACCTCTGCTTGAAATTCATGTTCATATTTTAAAATGTTGCTCTGAACTCTTGGGGGAGATGTACGGTGTGCTTCCCAAATTCCCCACCTACATCAACATCTACCACCATCAACGCACTGGAGAATTTCATTAAAAGGTCACTTGTACCTCTCCTCTAGATATATGGAAAAGAGAGCTGAGAAAAGTCAAGATTAATAGGTACATGGTAAGAAACGATATTTCTTAACTAACCAAGTTTGAAAATAAGATGCTGGGAATCATAGCTCCAGTTCTAATTGAATTTGAAGAAGGAAATATGAAGGCAAGTGTGTCCTCAGAATAATAATTAATTAATTAATTAAAAAATTACAAGAAAGAAATGGGCCTCCATTGGCCCCAGGTACCATGTCCTTTACAGAGGAGTTAGTCTGTGCAGTTAATGAGGACAATTTACATACATACTCAGTACAGATTCTACCTTGATCTCTCTGGCAACTGCTTAGCTGGCATACACTGTTGAGTACTGTTAAGCCATTTTTTTCCTTATCTAAAAGATGGGATAATTACAGTGACTTGCTTCCCGGTCACTGTGGGAGAGATAAATATTTCACCTGTGGACTGGCTGATGTTAAGAATGTCTTCCAAGTTGGTTTTATTGGTATCATAACTTTATTGATTAATTTAATTTATTTTTATGTGCATGAGTGTTTTCCCAGCACGTATGGAATTGCACCATGTGCTCACAGTGAACACAGAGGCCATAGAGGGTGTTTGACACCCTGGAACTGGAATTATGGATGGTTGTTAGTCAACATATTGGTGCTGGGAACTAAATCATGGTCCTCTGAAAGAGAAATCAGTGCTTTTAACTGCTGAGCTATTTCTTTATCCCAAGGTATCATATTTGTATAAAGTATAAATAAAGCAGAGCTCTAATGTCTTAGAAATGAAGTTATCAATCTCCTTGCATCAGCTTAATTTTCTTTGGTGGTCTCCCTGTTTTCATGTAAAATGAATGGTCTTATACCCTATCTACTCCAAATATCTTTAGAACCTAGCTATTGGGAGGTAGTAGAATTTGGCAGAAGTCAAATTTCCTTTTTTGCCAATGAATAGTCCTAAATGTTTAATGTCCATTATTTTCTAATGCATAGCAGAGGAGCAGTTCATCCCTCAGCTGAGTCGCATCCACATTGCATATACCCAAATTCATGTAACTGCTTAGGGAAGAGGAGTTTGCATTTGGTTTGGATCTGCACCTTTAGATACTATAAGACCTGGAATAACTGACCAAGGTTTGTGGGGAGGATTGCTCTGGTTCCTCCCACCCCCTGAAGTCGTTAGTGTCTGCTGTCCCTGCATGCTGCATGAAAATGCAGAGTGGCTGGAACATTAAAGGGACTCAATAATTATGATCTCCCTTTCCCTAAACTTGCATACACCTTGCCCCAAACAAACAGATCTGCAAGCTCTTTTGATTGAAATCCTGACTGTGAGTCAGAGAGGCAAAGAGGAAGCTGGGTCCCAAATGCTGAGAGACAAGGTCGAGGAGGGCAGATGGCTTGGGCCCAGGAGGAGGCCAGGGACAGGAGAGGGACTGTGTAATAGTGCTCTCTTTGAACAACCAACAAAGAGACAAGGAGGAGGAAGGGGCCAACTGTGTAGAGAAGAGGAAATGGACCAGAGAAAGCAGCCACGCCTCTGCTCCATCCTCTGCATCCTCCTCCAGGGTGGCATCAAACTCATTTTCCAGAGCGCTTTGAATTCTAGAGTCTAGCCACTTAGTAGGCTAATAAAGGCAGATGAAAATGAATTTGATTCTTCCTTAGCCTGCCTCCAAGTTTGCTGACTCAATTCAGCCTCCTTCCTTTCAGTCTTCCTGTTTATGTTGTCACTTTGTTTCATTATTTATTTTTAGACCTGATTTTGGAAGCTTTTATTCTGCTGAGCATTGGCAGGGTGTCAAGGGCATAGCTTTTAGCTCTGAAAGGATCATTGTGCAGTCCTAGTCTCCATCCCTCTAGAGACAGAGTGTCAGTGTGAGCCACCTCACGCTGCCTCTTCACCAGCCTGGCCAGCCCACAGCATGTACCCTGTGTGTGGCACTCCCTGCAGACCATCCAATGCTGTGCTTGGGAATATTAGAAAAGCAAGTGACCTTAGCTTTCAGCTGGTCCAGGCCTTCACATGTCAATGGAGAAACTGAGACCCCCCCAAAATGAAGGCTTATCCATTAATCACACATTAAAGTGACAGAGATCCATCCTAAGCCTTGCCCACTGAACTTCCCATACAATGCCCTCTGTAAACCTTCAGAAATGTCCTACAGAAACCACATTTTCACCTGCTCAATTTCATCAGTCTCTCTCTCTCTCTCTCTCTCTCTCTCTCTC
>NW_008355272.1:260591-283690 GCF_000622305.1 Nannospalax galili
TATTCTGGATTCCAATGTACTTGCCTTCAAGATAAAATAAAACAAGATGACAAGAACATACGTAGGAGTACTGTGAATCATCACATCCATGTTCTTTTCATTATTTCTTTATTTTTCCATAAGAAACAGAAATTATTTTCCACTTCTTATTTTCAGCGAGTCAGGAACACCAAGCTGGTGTGCCTTGCCTGCTCGGACTGTCTGAGGCAGCAATGAAGAGACATGCTTCAGTTCCCAGGACAATGATCCCTTTCACTGGATAAACCGAACCAGAATTACAAGTGTGCAAGAATAAACAAGGATGGAGACAATTTAAAGTTGTTTTACACTCTGTTTTATTAAAGTCAATGCATTTCCGTTCCTATGTGCCAAGCCTCTGCTGGCTTAATTATATACACCCAGGCGAATTCTAATGGGGACAGAGGACAATCCACGACTGGAAACTAAGGCCCTTTTCTGACCTCTACAGGACATTCAGAGGAAAAAAAAAAAAAAAGAGAAAGCTGATTTGGGAAATTACAGACCAGGAGGACCTGCTGATCAGAATTGAGGAAGATTTGTTTTTTCTGGATGCTGGATGTTTCTTTACAGCTCTGAATGCTGGACACATGTGTGTCCTACTTTCCTGCCTATCCATGTTTAATAGGTTACTGAGGCAACGGGGAAGAGGTCATTCTCGGGAGGCCTTTTCAGTGGAAATTAAGATCTCCCTCATTCAATACATATTTAATGATGGACAACCACATCTCAGACATTGGTGCTAGACGCTAGGCTCTCAGGATATGGCTATGAACAAAATTCTCTTTGTTCTCCAAAGAACTACAGTGGGGGGGGAGGGCGGAGGTGGTGGATTTCACAGGCAGCATAGTGCATCAGAAGCAGATAGGATTATTTTCAAGGCATTATGAAAATCTGGAAACCTCAATAGACTTCGTGCAGGAGAGTACATTCAAGCACACAATACTTGGGGCATGGGTTCAAAGAGGAAGCCCAGAAACTTACATAGTGACTGGATCCGGAAGGGTTCCCAGTGCCAGGTTCCCTTTGCATAGGACCATAGAAGTTCACTAACAGATTTTAAGCATCAGAAATAGAACCCAGTGAAGTGCAATGATGCATGGCTTTAATCCCTGCACTTGGGAGGCAGACTCAGGGAGATCGGTCAGCCTGGCCTACATAGTGAGTTCTAGGCTAGCTGGGGCTGCAGGGAGACCTTGTCTCAAAAAAAAAAAAAAAAAAAAAAATTTAAAAAAGCCATTTTTGCTTTCTAAATATTAAATTCTATCTGGTTGACCATAGAAAAGTACTAGGGAGGAGATAGACACAGAGGAGAGGAGAGAGGAGGGGAGGGGAGGGGACGGGAGGAGAGGGGAGGGGAGAGGGGAGGACATAGTTGCTTAAATCCATGTTAAGTGCATTGGAGAAATGGTACAAGAACAGTCAATGGACAGACTCACATGGAGGCTGGAGTCAGACTGGACCACATTATCTGTTTCATCCATTTATTGAAGCACTAAGGGGCTGTTCTGAATTTTGGCCATGCATCAGATAAACAGAGCAACTGAGACTCCCATGGATAGGATCAAGTTTAGGAACTTGGTGGTAGACTCAAGTGGAAGGGGATTATGAGCAAAATGACTGAACTTGCTGAGTTTGACTTAAGTGAGGTGTTTTACAGAGATGTCTAGTACAAGTTATCTCTACTTTGGTAAGGGGATGAAGACAACAACAACAGAGAACATACTTTCCTGTGGATAGGGAGCTGTTCCCTGGCCTCTAAAGGTTTCAGGGTCTTTTAAAGTAAACACTTTTCCATGTTGTTTTTAGGAGACAGCTTCCTATATAAAGGCATTCCATGCTTCCTGCAAGGAATTAGATAAGACCTTACCTTCTCAGTCATATTCAGCCATTGCTGTGGTCCTATTTATATTCACCTCCTCTGTTGATATGGACAGAACAAGAATGGGGAAGTCTGACTTCTTTGGGACAGAGTCCAACTTCCCTGGCACAGTGTCTAATTCCCCCTGTTACTAAAATTTCCCTTATACTGAGAGCCGTCAGTTTGAAAATGTGGCTCTTATGCCCACTTTCCCACAAATTTAAAGTGATAATGAACAGGACTTCTCTCCCTTGCCTTCTAAAATCACTGCCTACTAAGCCTGAAGTATGAAAGGGGCCTGTTTCCTATTTTATCTGAGAAAGTTCACTCCTTTAACTTCCATACCCTGGATGCTTGAACACAGGACTGTTAGTCTCTTTGATTCCCTCCTCTACATCTGGTATGAGCTCACTGCCATGTTTTACTCCGCACTCGAAGACCAAGGCTACACTCAAATATCCAAACTGTATTCTTCTAGAGAAACACGAGTTCAATAGTATTACTGTATAAGGGGAGATCATAATACTTGCCTGATACCACAAAATCATTTTAACCTTTCTAAACCCTAGAAACTATAAAAAAAAATCATTAAAACCTCTGGATGTAGGACAGTAGGTTTGCCTCAGTCACATGGCATGAGACTTGACTGTGCTCAATTCATTCTTTCAGTGTGTGCTCTTTCAAGGACAGAACCTATCTTACAGGGTGAACCAAGTAGACCCAGAGTATACACACACACACACACACACACACACACACACTAGGTGACAAGTTTATGTCAAATGCTTATCATCAATGAGTCTCACCTTTTACCCAAGGTCTCTGATGCTCTGTTTGACAATATGGACTCAAAAAAAGCATTGGCTGTAGGAAATTCAAGTTCAATGCCATGTTTATTGCATTAGATATATGTAACCTATTTTTAAATGATATACAATGGTGTCTTTCTTATTATTAGCTATTGAAATCCATTTCCTGTCAAAATTCCCTTTAACCACTCACTATTTTTCTCACAATACTTTGTTATCAAGAATCCACTGGGCATGCAAAAAGCCAAACTGCAGCAGAAACAAAGGGGACATCTGTTGGGCAGACAACAACAGGCTCCAGGCCTGATAAATTATTGTTGCCCAAAAATCTCTCATAGTCAGTATCAGCTACTGTCTGTGTGTCATTCCAAGGCTGGAGCCTTTGGGGAATCCTGGGTGAAAGATACCAGAAGGGCAAAACAAATCCATCACTCTAATGTAGACTCAAATGTTCAATCGACCCTCCAGGTTACTGTGCCGAGTCCCTAACAAGGATGACTTATGTCAGGCATTCCTGGAAGCCTCTTCTCTTGGCAAAGGGAACAGGCTCCTCTTGGAATATGAAATCTACTCCACAGCTGATTTTTCCAGGCTGAAAAATGGAAGCTGGAGTGAGGACTTCACCTCCCTTTGGGGTGTAATGTTTCCTTCCTTATATTGGCAGCCCTAGATGTGAGCTCATAACTCACGGATAAGGCTGTTTCCAAATGTTCTTTGTGACTTGGAATCCTTTCTCTGGAGGCACAGAAGAAACTGGAGACAATGGATCAACTTACTGGGTGCCAATTTTCACTGATGGGATTGTAAGAAGTGCCCAAGAAATTAGGTTGGCACTACACACATGATCAGTTCTCACCTAAGTGAGCGTTGGTTCTATAGCACTTGGATGGATGTTGCAGCTACGGTGGACAGGGAGGTGCTGCCCCTCTATGCTTCCCACACTACCATTTGCATCATATAGGCAGGACAAGGTCATCAGCTCCTTTTTAGGCTTTCCCACACAGGAAACAGTCCTCATAGTAACCTCCAACCTGAGAAGCAAGCTGTGCTAGAATGCTACTTGGATGTTGGAAGTTTGGATTAGAACCTGGGTGGGAGGTAGGAGTAGTGACACATTGTTAAAACCTCAACATGTAAAGAAGTATGCTAAGTACAAGGATAGATGCCAAGATGGAAATCTCTATGGAGGATTATGGATTTTAGAGTCCACTGTTCAATGGTACATGGGATGGGGTCTAAAATAAATATACATCATTTGGAGATGGTAAGAATACCATAAAAGAGATTGATAAACTGTGATATTGGGACACAAACAAGAAATTACAACGTGGCTTGAGGCGGTTAAGGAAGGTTTTACAGAAGAAAAAATACATTTCAACTGGGTTATATTTGTATTTGTGGGGGTGGGGTGCTTATAGGGATGAGTCTTCTTTTCCATTTCCTGATTCACCTCTCATTTATAGGAATCCTTTCCTACTCAATGTCTTTTAGGTTGATTGACAGAGAGCAATCAACATGGCCCCAAACTGTGTTCACTATATTCACCCCATTAGAACTGTTCTGCTCTGCAAACATGATGCCATACACAGTGGTAGTCCTCAAATCAGTGAGCAATTTGCATGGAGAGGCGACCAACCAACCAGCCATGAATATGCATACTGGATGTGCCTCTGTTGAGACGCCTCTGTTGAGAAACGCTCTGCCTTGCCACATTCCAAACCAAATTCAACATCTTCATCAAGTCCTGCCAAATATTGCCCAGTCTGACTACTGTCTGCCTTTTCAATTTCATCTCATAACACCTTTCTCCTTTCCCAATATACAAATGCATCTTTTAAACCGGTCGCATGGAACACTGAATTCTAAACCTTAACCTCATTATAGGGCCTTTGCATAAATGCTTCCCACTTCTTAGCATGTCCATCCTCCCTTTCTTTTCTGAAAACTCATGTATTCTTTTAAGAATCATTTGAACTATTATTTTCTTCTGGTAGAGTTTTACCACCATAAATATATAAATTAGGGTAAATATTTTCCACATTATCCTTTGCAGAATTTCATCATGGTCCATGTTACTGCAATAAAATAAAATGTTTATTGATCACACACAAGTTATTCTTTTGAAATACAAGACACAGTGAATATTTTTATCTGTGTTCTAAGAGCTCAGGAGAATATATAACACATAAGAGGTTCTTTATATATTTCCCTTGAACAGCTTGACCAATAAATATTCCACATCCATGACTTTTTCCAAACTCTCATTGGAGAAGTTACTCCTGTTCTGGTCACTCAGAATTGTTCTAAATGACTAGAAACTAATTCCCAAACTGTTCAAGGCTGGGTACTAATTGCTGATGAGAAGTTCCTTTTGCCCTGTACTCCCCAGTGTTTACATTGCAACAAGATCATTTCCTTCATTCCTTATAAAACAACACACAAAATATAGCACTATTTTGAAATGTCCATCTCTCATAATCAAATCCAATCCTAACAGAACCTGAATGGCATCTGAACAGATCTATATGTGACCTAGCTTGTGCATCTTAGTCTCACTCTGTGCACAGGCCCTGTGGATCTCACAGTTCAGATCTCTAAGCTGTGTCCCTCTATATGCTAAAAGGCCTTGCTACATTTCTCCTTATGTTAAGCCCTTCCAAATACTTCTTTATAACTGCCTTCCCAGATCTCTTCCAGGAAGAAACACTTTTCAATCATGTGACCCCCAGAGAATGTTTCTTCATAACTGTGCAAACACAGCAAATGCTCTGCACTGGGAGGGAAATGTGCTGTAAGCCAATGTTATTATGTTGCAGGTGCCAAGTTGCACACTTTCATAAACCATCTCATTTCATCTTTACCATAACTTTGTGATATAGATATGCCCATTCCCATTTCACGCATAAAATCCCAAAGTTTAGAGAGCTTTAATTACTTGCTGAAGTTTTCAGAACAAGCCACTGCCAGATCCAGGATATGAACCACATCTGTCTGTCTGATTCTGCAACAAATGAATTTCCCAGTGCATCTTGTATCTTCCAGCGTGTTTAAATGGCCTATATAGGTACAAGTCTGAAATTGGTGAAGACAAATGACTGTGTCCTTTTCCACAGAATCTAATCCAGCTTCTGGCTTCTACTACCTTTCGAAAAGTGCACTGTTACAGAGATCAAGGGTGGTACTGGCTATGACATAGTCTCATAGGCATTTATGTTCAATTACTTACTACGGGAAGACGTGTGAAGATGGTCAGTGTCCCAGCAGGGCTCAAGTTTGTGCTGGAAAGGGCAGGTGCTGTGATATCAAGATATTCATATTTGGAACAACTTAATTGCTTAAAACTCAAACTGAAAATCCAGAAGGAAGTCTACTCCTCTGCTCCCAGGCTGCTTCCTTGTCAAAGGGCTGGAGGAGAGCCCAGGACAGTGTACAGAGGCTACACCACAATCCTGCAAATAACACTGAGTCCCTTTTACGTTCAGCGATAACATGCTGTGTATATAAAATCCTTTAACTATGGAGTAGCCAGCCTCCATGCCTAGTAAAACTAGAACAAAATGAAAACATATGGCGCTAAGCCCACACAGACTAATTTTTTTCCACTGACTGATACAGTGTGTGTATATGACAGTGAAAAACCAAATGTTGACCGCTAGTCCGATGGCTGGAGACACAGAACTGGATCTGAACTTCAGGATTATGGGACAGATCTTCTCCGTACTCTCCCTTCCTCTTCTTCCTCTTCTTCCTCCTTGTTGAAGGCACACTCCTGGATCTGCCTGTCCAGCTCAGAGAAGCTCTGCTCTGGGTCTGAGCTGCTCTCTGCACTGTACTCAATCTCTTCCATGCAGGATGGCTCATCATCCACCTCAGAAGTACTCCTGCTGCAGCTGCTGCTGCTGCTGCACCTGCAATGCATTCCAAGTGAAGAGATAAATGGAGGGAGGAAAGGAAAGTACAGAGAGAGAGGGAAATAGAAGGTGTTGGAGAGAGGAGGAAAGGAAATGAAACGGGGCCAGTTTCCCTACCTGTGTTTTTTTCCTACTTTATTCTTCAACAATTTCATACATGTATGCAATATATTTTGATCATATCCACCCCTGACGTTCCCTTTTATCTCCTCCAAGATTGTCCCACATCCTCCTCCTAACATCACATCATTTTCTTTTCTTTCTTAATCTACTGCTCCCTGCCTGTATGTGCATGGGTGTGGAGCCACCCACTGGAGAATGGGAAATCTACCAGAGGCCATACACCTGAAGAAAACGGACTCTTCTCAGCAGCCATCAACTTCCAACAGTAACTCCTCAGCTAGGGATGAGCCCTGTGAACCTCATTCCTGCTGGAATTTTAACTGGCTTGATATTGTGTAGGTTTTTAGTGTGCAGGGAACCACAGCTGATGTGAGTTCAAGACTCATTGCTTCCTTAAATGTTTTTCTCTCTCCTCATTCAGTCCCTTGAGATTGAGAAGAACAACATTCAAAATCTGTGAGCTGCTTTCTTCCTCTGACAACTGAGAATGCAATTTTCTGTGACTCAGATTTCCATTTAAAAGATGAAGACAGGCTGGCATACATAACATTCTCCAGATAACTTAAACTTCAGATGATCAAGCCCAGAAGGTGCATGCATGCTTTTAAATGTACATTGAATGTCTGAAAGTGCCATGCCATCTTCTCCCAGCACAGAGTGAGGTTGGAATCAGGTTAGCAAGGACCCCAAGCCCAAATGTTGTGCATTCTACCAAACAGCACTGTGGGTCACACCAGATACCTCTGCTTCATCAAGATGATTTATTGAAAACAAAAAGTTAATCCAGATTGAAATTAATAAATGAGAAATCAGGAAAACAATGTTCTGTTTCTATAAAGATTGTTATGCAACATTATTTTCTGTAATTTGTCTACCAAAGTATGATCAACAGGGGTTGATCACCGAGAGAGAAGAGGGAGAAGTAGCAATGGATGGAAGACTTTACTACATGGTATGAGCAGAGGGAATTTCCTCCAAAGGAGCTTTGTATCTCACTCATTTTCATGAAACACCTGAAGACTTTCTCATCACTCCCTACTTAGGACTTAACCAATTAGGATTAGCAGCATGCTAGGTTTCTACTTTGTGATTTATAGAAGACAAACACTTCATAAATCAGGCAGAGCTATTCATCTACTTGCTTCTCCATAAACAATGAAAATGGGTAATAAGTGCCATGGTTACATGTTAGCTCAGAACATGAATCAGAGGCCAGTTTCTTAATTGTTTACTGACTGATGGAAGCTCCTCTGTGCTCTCCACATGTGCTGTACCCTAATCTGAAGGTCTGATGAGACACTGCCTGAATGAAGAAGGAAAAGAAATATGAGCCCTTTATCCATAGCCCCACAGCAGTAAATTGACATCATATTTTATAGGCTGAATTGTGGGTAATAACGTCTTTGAATAAATGAAAGAGCCACATAGTTGTAAAATAATTTCTATTCAGCAAGAACTCTGAGTACCTGAAACATCTTTGCTATCATCCTAAGTACTGAGGTGACAATGCAATGCAACGTCAAAAGCCCAACTTCAAATCCTGGCTATGGGATTAAGGGAAAACAAAAACTGAATCTCGTAATGAGACCTCAGTAGTTGAGATGAACAATAAATGGGGAGGCTCAAGAGCGTGGTCTAGCAGAATGGCCTGTGAAATAAAGTCAGTCCAACACGGTTTAATTCCACTGCTCTGCCATGCATAGTAAAGATGTTAAAACATACTATGGAAAAAAAGAACATGCATTTAAATGTACAGTTTGTCACCCAAATCACTGTAATAATTATTGCAAACCCACTCAAATTGATACTGATGGTCTCTCTGAAACATAATTCATATTACTTGTCACTTAAGAAGTTAGGACATGGCTATATAACAAGAAACAATGCCAGGCATTGTCCTTTGAGTTGTTGGCCAGGGTGGCCCAAGATACTCACAGATAGTAACCCAGCATAAAGCTGGTAAAATGAACAGCAGACCCCAATCTTATCTAAAGCAATATTGACAACTGATTGCTGCTAGATGAGGAACAGCTGACCTTCCTAAAACAAAGACCTCTAGATAGGCTGACTTGATTCACCAGATGGACAAGTAGTGGGGAATGGCTGGGGGTGCCAAAAACACAGCAGACAGTAGCAGGGACAACAGTAAAAGGGCTCTAGTTGGGGGAGAGGCTATGGGAGGGTGCCATCTGGGAAGTGGGTATATAGATGAATAGGATTGGGATGTTCTGTGTGATATACACAAAAAAATCAACTAATTTAAAAAATGAGTTATATTTGAGGAGGAAGGATAAAAATTTACGTCATGTTAAGTTGTAAAGGTGATAAACATTACTATTGAAATCTACCCGATGACTTTATATTCATATACAGGTGCCAAGGATTCGAGTGCAACTGACCATGACTAGTAATAATCAGATACATATATATTAGAGATGCATGTGCCAACATCTAAGTGTTATTAGCAAAAACAATGAGTCTTTCTGTAAGAAACAGTATACCTTAAAATGAAATGGAGATCTTTTTTAAAGGCTAAAAGCTCATCCAGTTTTATGTCTTACAGGGTTTATACTGAGTTCAATATTGTATAACTGCATTAATTCAACTGTGAACCTAAAAATTTTATAGCTACTTTTGAAACAGATGTATCTTTGCTCTGGAAATTGTTATTGAGTTTGTTAAAGCTGTAAGGAAATGCTTCTTCTAATATATATATATACAAACCAAAAAAAAATTGGGACACTGAAACCACTCTCCATTGCTTCTTAGTGAAGTATGTGTATCAGTGGGTTCCATGGTTAGGACTTTCTGACAGGGTCCAGTTTTTAGGAGTAAATATGGTCAGTCTTAATCTACTAAGTTCCCGCTGAACCCTAAGAAAGGGTCTACTGTACTCATTCACACACTTGAAACCCCTCACTACAGTCAAGTTGATAATCTTGTTGAGATACTTCAAACAACAAACTGTCTCTCCAATCTTTTACTCATACAATCAACTTCCTATATCTATGATGACCTCCCAAGCTCTCAACATCAAATAAGATACAACTTTGTCTTCTTTAATAAGTTCATCTCAATTGTCAGCAAGTGTCTATTAAGAAAACTATTATGGGGGCTGGAGAGATGGCTCAGCGTTTAAGAGCACTGACTGCTCTTGCAGAGGACCCAGGTTTGATTCCCAGCACCCACATGGCAGCTAAGACCATCGTTTGTAACTCTATTTCCAGGGGAATCCGAAGCCCTCTTCTGACCTCTGCAGCATTGCATGGCACGGGTGCACTCACATACATTCAGGCAATACACTCATATACATAAAATAAAAATAATAGGGGGCTGGAGAGATGATTCAGCGGTTAAGAGCACTCACTGCTCTTGCAGAGGACCTGGGTTCGATTCCCAGCACCCACGTGGCGGCTATGAACCGTCCTTAACTCCAGTTCCAGGGGAATCCGAAGCCCTCTTCTGACCTCCATGGCATTGCACAACACGAGTGCACTCACATACATGCAGACAATGCATTCATACATATAAAATAAAAATAATAAAAAAATGTTTTTTAAAAAAATAAAATATTTACAAAAACACAGCTATTATGATAACTTTCTGTGTTCCGTGGTAGACATAAAGAGTTCCCAAAATGAACATATTCAAGAAGAATATTTTGAAAACGCTTTTTGTAGATAATCTTTTGTGTAGCTATTTTTAATTGTTTCTCCAAAGGACTTTTAAAGAGAAGATGTATTTTCAAAACTTATTCTTCAAAGTTATTATTTAGTATTTATTACACAATTATCATATAACTGTATTTTAGGTGTGCAAAACAAAGCTAATTTCTTGTAGGACATTAAAGACACAGGTCAAAAGGAGAAAAGTAGGTGATATCTAGGGTAAACAGAGGTGGAGATTTAATGTAAACCAAGAACACTAAAGCTAATGAAATTATACAGTGTTAGGAAATTTCTTAAACAGACTTCAGCTGCTTTCATCAAACACAATATTCAAATGCTTGTGATTGTAAATATAATATCTGACTTCACTAAAGTAAAAGTTTCCATTTATTCTTAGCTTATAACATCATGATGTAAACCTCAATCAAGAATTAAACATGCTTTCCCAAAAATTAAGTGACTAGACTTGTAAAGAGGATGTCTCAAGGACAAGAAACAGTACATTGAAAAGCAGGCATGGCAGAGTACACAGGGTTCAGTGGGGGGATGGGGGAGGCATGGATGGGGGGGCTCTGGATTTGAGTGGGAAATATATGAAATTTTAAAAGCTCGATAAAAAAGTTGTTTTGTAAAAAAAGGAAAAGCATGAGAAATTAAAATATATCAAAGTTAGTTGGACACAGATAAAGTTATATTAAGAGGAAAATTTATAGCAATGACTGCTTACCTTAAAAAATTAAAGCCCAGCCAGGTGTCGTGCCTCACATCTGTAATTCCATTACTTGAGAGACTAATGCAGGATGATTGCCATGAGTTCAAGGCCAGTCTGGATTACAGAGTGAGTTTCTGTCTCAGAAAAATATACAACAGCAACAGAAGAAAATTCAAAGTCAAAGGTATAGCCTACTAGACCTAGCAAATAAAAAATAAAAGCAGAAGAGGCCCAGAGCAAGCAGAAGGGGGTAATAAATAGAAGAGGAAAAGTCAGTGTCTTCTGAGACATTTGAAGACATAAAAGCAACGAAACAGATGGCTATTTGGAAAGATTTACAGAACTTACCTACCTACAAAAAATGTGACAAAGAAGAAAGTCCCAGACATAAACCAAGAGCCATTACTACAGATTATCCAGGTATCAAAAGGATAATAAGGGTATCTTACAGGAAAACTATACACGTGTAAACTCGGAACCCAAGAGAGGGTATAAACCAGTTGTTCAAAAATAAAAACAACCACAGATACTGATATGGAATAGGTCATCTGAATAACTAGGGAACTATTAAGGGCTCATAATTCCAAATTTCTTGATAAAGAAATATCTAGGCTCAGATATTTTTATGGGAGAATTATGCAAAATGATTCAAGAAAATTTAAAACCAATTGTATATAATTCCTTCCAAATAACAAGAGGAAATAACTTACTATGATTTTATAAATTCAATATTATTATACTGATGCCAAAACTAGTTGTAGTAAAAAGAAAGAAAATTTCAAGCCAGTATCCCTGATAAATTGAAATATATAATTCTTAAGAAAATATTAGCAAGTTGAGTTCAGCATTATATAAAGTAATTATAAAGCTAGACTACATGAAGTTAATTTCAAGGAGTCCAGCCTGATTCAATATGGAAAAAAAATCAATAAATATCATCCATTATATTAATAAGCTAGTGAGCAAGAATTAAATGAGCATATAAATTTATGTAGAAAAATAACAGAATCCTATACTCATTAATGATGTAAATCTCTAAAAAGTACCAAGTGTTCCTCATATTAATAGTACCTATAAAACTGACAGTTAATATTGTGCACAAAGGTAAAAGACTAAATGATTCTCTTGTAGGATTAGGAGGAAGAAAATGTGAGAATTTTATCATTGATTTCAACTAGAAGTTTCAACTAGAAGTCAAAGACGAATAATAAGACAGATACAGAAAGCAAGAAGTAAAGCACTCCAGATTGGAGAGTGTATGAAGGATAATCGGAACTTCCAGTCTGCCTAGAACCGTAAGTGAGTGTTTCATCATATCAACTTGCAGAAATCAAGTTCAGTTCCATACAGCAACAATGCAACTATTACAATGTCAGTAACTGTGATAAACAAAACTGAAGTACTTGAATATTAGTCCAACAAAATACATGTCAGATTTGTATGTTATAGTAAAAATACAAGAAATGGTCATAGGAATGAAAGGAAATCTAAATATGGTAAAACACAATTGACTTCTAGAAGTTAAGGCGGTAAAACCTGAAAATGACAAGATTATTTTAAAATTAACGTGAACAGAAAATGTTCAAGGAACATCTAAAACAGTGTTGAAAGCAACACTAAAGTGGAGTGACCATTCAATCACTTCTTGTTTAGCTTTTTGGTTTGAGAAATAGTGCACTATGTGGGCCAGGCTGGCTCTGGACTTTCTGTTTAGCCAAGGATAACTTGACAGATACTCCTACACCCAGCTACCCCCACCTCAGGGTGCTGAAATTACAGGTATGTGCCATTATACCTGATTTATATGGTGCTGGGAATAAAACTCAGGGCTTTGTGTGTGTTATGCATCCACTCTACCAACTGAGTGACATTCCCAACCCTTGATTAATGCACTTCCAGGCTTACAGGGTAACAGTGCTCAAACTGGGGCAGCCCTGGAAGAGAGACAGATACTTAGATCAATAGAGAATAAAGGGCAGAGGTCACAGAAGCATGTGGTGACGGATGACTATCATACAACAGTGTTTTACAAACACAACAGGGCAGTTATACATATGAACTCACAGCAATTGTGATAATATGTACAGGAGCTGCTGAAGCTCAAGGCAGACAAAAATCCCCTTATGGAGGGGACTATCTGCTCTTGCAGGAGACCCAGGTTCAAATCCCAGCCCCCACATGGTGGCTAACAACCATCTGTAACTATAGTCACAGGGAATCTGATGCCCTCTTCAGACCTCCATGGGCATTGCACAATATGCGTGCCCTTACATACATGTAGGTGAAACACTCATACACATAAAATAAAAATAATAAATAAAATATTTTTAAAACTCCAATTATGGGAGGCAGTAGGTTAACAGGAAGTCCCACCCCTAGCTAAAGAGTTATTGCATTTTATCCCGTTGCTGGAAAAGGAAGAATCAGTTATCCTTAAATGCAGGACCCCCACTCAAAGGAAGACTATACTCCATGGCAGGTTCCACACTCAAGAGGATTTGGGTAACACAAATTGGGTTTAGTCGAGGATGGGAGGCACATGAAGAAGGGATGTAGGGGTAGATCTGGAAGGGGTTGGAAGAGGGCAAAATATAATCAAAATACTTTGTATGAATCACTCGAGAATTAATTTTAAAAAATTTTTTGGTCTTTTTGAGACAGGGTCTCCCTGTAGCCCCAGCTGTCCTGGAACTCACTATTTAGACCAAGCTGGCCTTGAACTCATAGAGATCTCCCTGCCTCTGCCTCCCAAGTGCTGGGATTAAAGATGTGTGCTGCCACACCTGGTATAATAAAAATATTTTAACAAATCAAGGAAGACCTTCATATGATGGCTCATTTGTATGTTATGGTGGAGGTTGCATGAAGGTATATGTGTGGTACGATGGACAGAATGACACAGACTGTACCAATGTCAGCTTCTTGGCTTGAAGTTATCATTTGGGAAAAATCCAGTGTAGAGCACATGGGCCTGCCTGTACTGTCTCTGTAATGTTTCAGAATCTATTATCAGTTCAAATGCTAAACAATTCACAGAAATAAAAATTACAAACAAAAACAGAAGCTTAAATCAAACCTGTAAACAATGTTTAATAATATATATCAGATTTTCCATATTTAATACTTAGAATTCAGCTATTCAGGGACAGAATTGAGCTATCCAGGGATGTCTCAAAATTCCCAGCCCCAGGGTGAGGATGTTCAGTCCTGTGGTTATAGTCTCCCTTTGGAAGCTCCTTTTTGTTCACCTCCTCCTCCTGCTTTTTGTATTTTTTACTTTAATCAGTGGGACTGACAGACAAGATAGCATAGAACTTTCCATTCCCCTCACTTTCCACAATAAGTTGGCCATTCCTTCTGTTGATTCTTTGTGCTCAGATCATCTTCAATACCTTTTCCCACCACCTGCCCTAAATTTCATTACAGCCTTCAGCCTATAAAGTGCTGTCCATGTTCATTTCAATTTGTACTTGTCCCTGCAGCTTTTTAAATCCATATACAAATCATTAACATCTAAGACCTTTTCTGACCTGGGCCTTCTTAATCCTGAGCTTGAACTGTCCAAAATGCTGATACCCCTCCATATGCTCCAGACTCGATATGCCTAAGGCAGGTATAGAATGAGCTGGTCTGCCTCTTCTCTCTGTGGCTTCAACATGCTACAAAAGAGTTCCCATCTGTCTATGTAACTCTTAGAATCAGGTTTAGTCTTTGGGGGTCCCTCTCTCTGCTCCCACATTTAAATCTAGCCATCCCATTTCTGTGCTCCCTGGGTTTGTGTCTATTATGGTATATGTTGCAAAAGGTTGCATTGCAAGCTTGCTTCCTTTGGAGTAGGTCCTACAGCCTCTATCCTCAGTGTCTGGATAGGCATTTTCAAACAAATCATTTATAGAATGAATGAATGAACTTCTTAGTTATGCTAATTGAACATTTTTTACTATAGTTCAGGAAGGCTACAATGAGGAACCATGTTACTTGATTTAGATTTCTCATGTCAGATTCATTCTGAAATTTTCATTGTTTTGTCAGTATCCAAAATTTAAATAAAGAGGATTGAATGAAGTTTGTTTCCATGTCTTTTCTTGTTTGTGTGCTGTTGCTCTTTTATTACTGTAACTGTAAATCATAGTGTGACTGAGGCAATTGGTGAGGTGAGCTGGGTTCTTTTGTTGTTGATTAAGAATTTGTTTCTCTATTATGAAAATTAGACAGCCATCCTGCAAACAGCATCAAAGTCTATAGTTACAACGATGGCAAAGGTTTTTCTAGGTGTTTCCAATGTCTCAAAGATTGTGAAGGAAGATATAAAGGAGTATGGTAATCAGAACAAATCTAAAACTCATGATGCCTTTGGGTGAAACATCCATAGCATTTAATTTTTTTCCTCTCATTATCAGCTGCAGATGAATTTCAAGAGGAGCAAGAACAGTTTGACTTTAATAAACCTTTCATACCAACTCTAGCACCTTAACTATACACTGACTGTTAGCTGCAAACAGCATATTGAACACCCTAAGTGGTATTGTCTATCCATAGATAGCACTAATGAATCCATTTTTAATCATCTTTTCAGTCTTTGTCCAGAACAGTTTTGACTGCATCAAACTTAGAAATTAAAAGTCTTAGAAAATTTTTATAATACAAGTAGAGAAACGTGAACCAATTTTAAGATATATTTCTCCAAACACAAAAATGGAAATACTTAAATAATTGATACAGTTGAAAATTTTCTAACTCCTTCCAGCCTGCACAAAAATATAATCAAAAGAAAAACCAAAATGAAAAAAAACTTAACTTCTCCTAAAAAAAGTTTAATAATGTATGTAAGCTTTCAAAACAATCCTGGTAATTTTAGGATTGTCAGAGATCTGCAGTTGGATGACCCTCCCACGATTTCAGAATAGTTTGATGCAACAGTTAACCAAGTTCCAAACACAAAATTTTCTTCTAAATTATCCCATTTAAAACCACTATTTAATGTTTTCTTAGTAGATTCCATGCAGCCAACAGTAGTGACACCAATCACAGATGGCATCTGCCCTGTGTCCCAAATATTGATCATTGCTAAATAGCACACACTGAGGTGTTGAACTCATCAAAGACTTATATATTGGTTTCTAGGCCAGTTTCCTGACATGTAAAGGGAAAATCATAATAGATTCATCCCCTTGTGTTTAGGACATCCTGTAGATATCAAAAACCTGGATTCTCAATTCCTTCTCTAAAAGAGCATGATATGTGCATATAATCTGCACACATCTTTCCATATAGTTTTTGAGCCAGGGTGTCACTATGTAGCCCTCCCTGGCCTGGAAATTACTATGTACACCAGGCAGGCCTAGAACTCAGAGATACACCTGCCTCTGCCTCCCTAGTACTAGGATTCATGGTGAACTACCACGCCCTTCCACCTTTCCATATATTTTAAATTATCTCAAGATTACTTACAATTACTAAGACCATGTAAATGTTATATAAATTGTTGTTACAGTATGTTTCCCTGGAATACTAACAAGAAAGCATGTCTGTATATATTTAATCCCAATGTAATTTAATGTGCTTTTACAATGAAGTCAGTTGAAACTAAATATTGAGTCCACAATTCTGGAGGGTCAGTTTTCTTTACTGGAAAGTGCTTCTTTAAAGAATTGATAAGGCAGATATATTAAAGTGTTATACAATGTTAACTTCATGAGGTAAGAACAGAGAACAAACAAACAAAACAAAATCAATACCCTTAGTCTTTCTTCTCTGTCCTGGTAGATGCAGTAGTTACATCAGTTTCCATCTTGGCCTACTGAGCATTAAAATTAACATAATAACAGACTCACGTTGTGGTGTATAGTTACTTCCTTCATACCCTGACAGGAAAGGCCTGTTTTCTGCCTTTAGATAACATTGTGCCTTCTATCTGCTTGTCCTTCTAATCTTTCTCTCGTCTTTCTCCATTCCTATCATTAGAAATCCAATTTATCCATTAAAGCCCAACTCAGATAGTGTGTAACTGCTTAATCCATTCATGTTATTCCTATTTCTCTCTCACTCTAAGAATGTGGGACTCTGATCTGTTCTGATTTATCTGTGTACTATCCCTCTTAGCTTTGGCTTGATGGTAATTGAGCCCAGAAAATGAAGTTCCAATCCCAGTCCTCTGCAGTGGGGTTTTTCATCCTCAACACAGGGTCATTCTCTACAGATTTCTTGTACAGAAGGAGGCTTAACAGAGTTACTGGCTTCTGCTCATTAAATGCCAGTAGCATTGCCACCTCCTCTACCCACATGACAACCAGAATTGTCATCGCACATTGCCAGCATCCTCGGAGGGGCACAACTTCTCCTCGTTGATAATCATTGTTTAAAGTGCCTAAATTTTGAGAAAGTCTGTATGTGGGGGACTTTGCAAGAAGCAAACTCTGGGAAGAATATTATATGCAGTACAAGGAGACTGGAAAGAGAAAATTCTAAATATTATTTTGGTAGAAAAGAAATTACCAGGAATAAGAAGTCTGCCTCCCCCACCCTCACCAAACTCTGAAGATGATGAAGAGCATCCATCACAATGAAGAGCCAAACTTGGGAAGTTGCTACTTGAATACAATTAAACTGGACATTTAATTCAATCAAAACACCAATGTCCATCATCATTTGTACCATAATCATCATGATCATCACAGATGCTCAGACCAAATTCAGCACCAAGATTCACTCATCAGAAACAGCAATAGTAATAACCTGTTTTATTGAGTACTCAATTTAATAAAGTTCTTAAATAAAAACAGAATATTTGGGGCTGGCTAGATGAGACCAAGGGTAAAAGTACTTGCTGCCAAGTCAGAGAACCTAAGTTTGATCACTGGGGTCAATATGGTAGAAGGAGAGATCTGATTACTGCAAGTTATACTCTGACCTCCACATGCATACCCCTCTCCAACACAAAGAGACAATAAATATAATTTTAAAAGTTAAAACAGGATATTTAAATATAGAAAAAATCAGAATACTGTTATTTTGAATGCCATGCTTATGTTACTCAAAAACTTAAGAAGATGATTAAAAGAACATTTAATTTTACTTGATTTGTTTATTTTTATTTTACATGTATGACTGGTAGACCTGTATGTATGTAAATGCACCTGTGCATGCAGTGCCTGTGGAGGCCAAAATACACTGTTGGATCCTCTGGGAGAGGACTAATGGATGGTTGTTAGCCACCATGTGGATCCTGGGAACTGAACCTGGGTCCTACTCAAGAACAGTCAGTGCCCTTAACCACTGATCTATTTCTCCAGCTGAAAAGAACATTTTAGAAAAATAAAAACTGACTTAGATGACCATTCACACACACACACACACACACACATACACACACACACACACATACACACACATTAACATGTATAATGGTAATTTTGATAGTAAATAGAGCAATGTACAAAGGAAACAGTTATAATACAATCAAGATAGATCAAGATATACAGATAATTTTCCCACAAAATTGAAACATAAGTAGGCTCACATCAACAAATATCAATGTGAATGAAAAAGTGTCACTTGTAAACAAAACATTATTTTGAAGTGAATGTTTTACAACCATAAGAATTTGTGAAATTGTTATATAATTAGAGGGCCAGATATGCAACATCTAGTTAATTAAAGTGTTCAGAAAGATTTATTTTATATATCAACATGCTTATTCAGGATGAATGTGAAAGGAAAACATTCTTATTTATGCTAGTGGAAAATCATGGTTCTATTCTATTTTCTTACATAAACTTTCCAAAAATAATAAAGAAAGTAAAATAATTATTTCAACTATAATAATTCTAGGAAATTGCCTTACCTTTAAATCATGAGCAATTAAAATATGAATGTGGATAATCTAAACAGAGTACGCTAGAAATTAACCCATCAATCCACAGTTATCCAGCATGCTAAAGTCCTCTGAAAGACAGTAAATATACTAAAAGGATCAGCCAAAAATATTTTCTCAGTAATTCTATGCCTCTTGGGGGTAAGGGAACTAGAAGAAATGCCAAGCATATATTTTGACCATGGTTTATAGTTGACTTGCGGGGTATGTGATTGGAGTAGAGGAAAGAATTCAAGACATTTGTACCACATACAACTAACTCAAACACAGTCTTCATGTGACAAATAGAGAAGGGAAAACCAAGAATTGATATTTGCCATAAAAATATACAATTATTGCCGGTCATGGTTGTGCATGCCTTTAATCCCAGGACTCAGGAAGCAGAGGTAGGTGGATCCCAGTGAGTTCAAGGCCAGCCTGGTCTACATAGTGAGTTCCTGGGCAGCTGGAGCTAAAGGGAGACCCTGTTTCAAAAAGACAAAAAGAAAAAGAAAATACAATTATCAGCTCATTAAAACTTTAAAAAATAGGGGCTGGAGAGATGACTCAGCAGTTAAGAATACTTGCTGTTCTTCCAGAGGAACTGGTTTCAAATCCTAGCACCCTCAAGGTGACTAACAATCTAACAGTTGTCACTGACTCCAGTTCCAGGGGATCCGACACCCTCTTCTGGCCTCTGCACTTAACATACACGCAGGCAAAACATTCAAACACATAAAATCATAAATAAACTTTAAAAATCTTAAAAATATATAGAGATTTGAAGCTTCCTTTGTTCTGAATCACAAAGGAAGGAAAAATACTAAATCTAAAGTTACAGAAAGGTTACTTATTCTAGACCCCTAAGCATCCAGACAAGCCCCTTTTCTTAGTCTTCTGCTCGTTATTCCTTCATATACTTTGGTATGATTCACACAGAATCTAGTAAACTGATGATAAAAGATGAGAAGAGCAACTTTTCTGATTTCAGAGAAAGAAATAGTGATAAAACATTGAAAGTCATGTCCCCATTGGAAGCAACATGAATTAAGATAGAAATAAATAGGAAAAATAATAGTTGGCAAAGTCAAGTTTGTAAAATTTACACTAAGTCATTTGGATAAGTACAAAGGATCAAAAATAGTGACCCATGGCACCTCAGTGAAACAAGGGCACAAAGGGGAGTTGAGGAATATGTGGTGGGTCAGCATTATATTAAGAACTATTTGAGACTGATTGCTGCTGGGCACGGGAGAGTGTGACTTGCACTCAACCACTGGATGGGCTGACTAGACTCCAGTGGATGCATTTACACTGAAGGACAATTGGGTACAAACACCTGAATGACTAGAACTCAGAATGTATGGCAGAGTGCAAAGGGTTCAGTGGTGGTATAGGGGAAGGGATGGATGGGGGAGGAGGATCTGGATTTGGGAGGAGGATCTGGATTTGAGGGGAAAATGTATGAAAATTTAAAAGCTCAATAAAAAATTAATAATTACAGATAAAGAAAAGAGCCAATGCAGTAAATAAAAGTTAGGATTTAGATTTCTGGATGTAAAATAATAGATATGAAATAAGAAAATAAGAAAATATGTGGTAACATAAACAGTTCAAATACATGGTAGAAAGTATTTAAATACAGAAAAACTTGAAAATATGGATCAAAGGAAAAATCAGCTGCTAAGAGTAAAAACACTGACCTACAACAACATACAATCCTCCCTATATAGCCATCCTGTCAACCACAGAACGATGAGTGCTTTCTTTGTGACAGCTAGTGCACTTGGATCTGAGAACTCAGTATGTTTAAGCTACATGCAAGATGGAGGTAGGAAGTGAGCATGAAAGCACAGCAGCTGTCTTCTGAAGTGAGGAACACACCCTCATGTAAATGTAATTCCAGGACAAGTAAAAAGTAAAGTCTGAACAAATTACTTTATGACAGCCAAGATGTTTGCCAAGATAAGATTGTCACACAGGCAAGACTTCAAAACTTATAAAAGCATTTTTCTTTCATTAAGGATGTGCATGTAGGAATAGTGGTAGAATTGAGAAAGTCCAGGCCACCCAGCAAAGAGGTAAAATGCAGGTCTCAGAAATGAAAAGTCATGATCAGAAAAGTTTTAATGAGCACAATTCTATCTTAAACATATAACCAAGGCTAATCTGGAAAAACATTTACAGAACAGTATGCTAATGTGATAAAACCTCTCAGTACATAATTGTCAATAGTATCTATAATAACTTTAGAAATAAAAACAAGAAATGAAGGCTCAAATATAAGAAAATTGAGTTGATAGCATAATAATTAAGGGGAATGACTGATTGTGAAGAAGATTCAGCAAAAGAAAAAAGAAAAATAATATCAAATATAGAGTTCTGAGGTCCAAAATTTTATTGTTCATCTATTCAAACCCATATATACTAATTGGTGAAATCTCAAGGCTCCTATCAGAAGCACATACCTCACTGCCAGTAGATGTCTTTCAAACTCAGAAGCACATGTTCCTCCTATGGGAGACCTGGCACACAGCTACAAGTTAAGGTCATATGAGGAAGTAGGCTTCCAGTAAGAGTAAGCATTTATTGAAAGCAGGAAACAGAAAATTACAAACTTGAAACAACAATTTTTGAAAAGACTCTGGGAAAGAGTGCTTAAAATAATTGAATTATTAGAGTATGTTTGGAAATATGGAAAAGAATATAACAAGTTCAAAAATTGTACACTTGAATACTAAAGAAATTGTCTCTAATTAAAGGGAAATTCTGGGAGCTGAAGAAATGGCTCAGTGGTTAAGCACACTGGCTACTCTTGCAGTGGACACAGGTTTGTTTCCCAGGTGGCAACAACCATCCCTATCTCCAGATCCAGGGGACCAGATGCCCTCCTCTGCCCTCCATGGGCAGTGAATGCACATGACTGACTTACATACATGCAGACAAAACATTCAAACATCTAAAATAAAAATAAAGCACAAAGAATTCAGTAGATGCTTAATACAGTTCTTAAAGAAGGGCAGAGATATAGTCTAACAGAAAATTAACTATAAGAAAAGAAAGACCTTTAAATGTAAAGTTGGTATAAGTTGAGAAGATAAACTATCCCAAAAGATTATAGCTGAAAAATAATGATTTTCAAACTGAAGAACTATTCTTGGAAGAAGAAAAATTATTGAAAGAAAAAAATACATGATTAGTCACGCTCTAGTAGAAATCAATGAAGAATGGCAAGTCTTGGAAAAAAGCAGATAGAACCATAGTATTCTTAAATGAATGATATTTAAAATAATATTAAATTTCCATATTTAATATATTGAAGGAAAGCTCTATGATAAGAATGTCATGATACCTTTGCAACTTTTGTACAAATATAAAATTATTCAAAACTGGAAAGTTTAATTTAAAAAATATATAATTATTACACATTATATGTCATTATAATATAATGATAATAATTTTTAAAATGTAGTCATACAAATATGTTCATGTCTTGAAAAGGCTGAGAGAAAGATTGAAAGCCAGAGCTCTAAAATCAAAATGACACCCTAAACAATCAAAAAGTCTTCAATTTTCTTCAATGTGGATGAAACATTTTTTCACATATGGACCATGGAGCAAAAATTTATTTCAGTCAGAAGGAAAATGAATCCATGAGAAATAAATAAATATGTAAGAGAAATTTTTGAAAAAAAATACTAATTTAGTTACATGTTGGGTGCATGACAAGAAAATACATTTCTATCATCAGGTAGTACTTCTACTTCAATGGACAGTAAATGATGACTGAAGATATATGCTATGTATGTATTCATTGATATTTTCTAAGCATTCCTTAAGTCTTAATGTAATTAATTAGCCAAGGGGGTGGGGTGAAGAGGTTAAAATGCTTATAATCTAAATACAAGGCAGGTCAGGTAGCTCATGTCTGTTACTTCAGCATTTGAGAGATAGAGGCAGGAAGAACAGGGTTTTAAGGTCATTTTTGACAACATAGACAGCCCAGCCTGGATTACATGAGACCCTGTTTCAAAAAAAAAATCTAAAGTCAAAAATATGTCTATGACTATAAAGTACAGAAATACAGAGGGAGTCGGGCATGGTGGCACACGCCTTTAATCTCAGCACTGGGGAGGCAGAGGCAG